>NC_037672.1:174502536-174567536 GCF_003255815.1 Theropithecus gelada | reverse complement strand
TCAGAGGAGGGCAGATCATAAGGTTAGGAGTTTGAGATCAGCCTGGTCAACATGGTGAAACCCCGTCTCTACTAAAATTACAAAAATAATTAGCTGGGTGTGGTGGTGGGCCCCTGTAGTCCCAGCTGCTCGGGAGGCTGAGGCGGGAAAATTCCTTGAACCCAGGAGGAAATGGAGTACAGTTGACACTTGAACAACACAGGTTTGAACTGTATGTGTTTTTTGTTTGTTTTTTACACTTAGTGTCTGTCATTTAATCAAAAATAATGAGACATAAAATAGAGTTGGATGGACCAGCCTGACCAACATGGCAAAACCCCGTGTCTACTAAAAATACAAAAATTAGCTGGACTAGGTGGTAAGTGCCTGTAGTCAGCTACCCAGGAGGCTGAGACAAAAGAATCACTTGAATCCAGGAGGAAAGAGTTGCAGGGAGCTAAGATCATGCCACTGCACTCCAGCCTGGGCAACAGAGTAAGACTATGTCTCAAAAAAAAAAAAAAAAAAAAAAAATAGAGTTGGGTAGGGTAGGAGTAGAGGTATTGACAAGAGAGAAATTAATCAGTAAGCAATGGCCAAGATATAGACCCTTTCAGATAGGATATGTAAAATAACTATGATCAATGTGTTAAAGAATCTAGTAGAAAAAAAAGATAGAACCAATTGAACTTCCTCTGTCAAAATAGACAACTAAATTCAAAATCATATTTCTCAGGAAATTTCAAAGTTTAAAGCAACAATGAATTATATTTCTACTTAACTTTCTTATTAACCTTTGTATAAGGCAAACCTATCTTTAAAAATGACAATAAAAATTCTATAGCCACATGAGAACCCTAATTGCACTGATGTCTTATCTTTGTAAACAAATTAACACAGCCTCTGCCACCTGACATAAAGCTATCTATTCAAAAAATTCTTTATCTCTATCAATCAAAAAAGAGATGTATCTTCTTAGATCTTCTATAGATCAAGCATATTTTCTATAGATCAAGCTCTTAGTGATCAGGTAGATAAAATGACCTAGTCAATAGAGGTCAGTCTGCCTTCTTTCACAAATGACCTGGCTCTCACTAAATGAGTATATAAAAAATATAACCATGCTAGCAGGGATAAAATGATTGCATAGTCTTGTCTTACCAAGACTGATTTGGCCAACATTATGATTGCATACCTAATATGTCAACAACAGAATAGTGTTGATTCCTTGATATGGCACGATTCCCTGGAGAGGAAGAACAGCCAACTAGTAGCAAATTAAGATTGATTACATTGGAATTCTTCCATCATGGCAGGAGCAGCAATTTGTCCTCAGTAGAGACCACTAGATATAGTTTTCTTTCACTTGGTAGAGACATAAGCACAACTTCTCAGTCTTACCTCAGGGTTATGTCATCTCCATTATTGTCATAGTCTAGTCTTTAATGGACCTTGCTCATCTTGATATCATTTTGAGCATCCTACCATTTTGCCATGTTTGTCACTTGCTGATTGGACCAATTGATCAGGAAGTAATAACTATTTTATCCTATTGGTAAGAAATGCTTCTCTCTTATCAGAGAGTAAAAATTAAGTGAAAATCCATGGTCATTAACTTAGAAAAGAGTCTATGAGTCTAGTTTTCTGAGGTATGTTAGATTGTTTTTCCAAAGGAAAAATGATAAAGTTGTTGGGGTTTTCTTCTAAGAAAGAAGCACAACTTTCTACAATGGGAAAATTATATATAACTTACTGGTAGAGTATACCAATTGGACCCATTTACTAAATAAACTAAAAGACTGTCCAGTTTTGTGGGTTCAAGAACAAGAGTAAGTCCAGGACACTGAAAGCTACTAAGCCAGTTGAGCTGTATGAGCCAGGTCAATAGAACTGCAAGTGTCTGTGGCAAATGTGGTTGGTATATATGGAGCTTCTGACAAGCTGTGATAAGACAAACATTGTCCAGGTTGAGGAAAGCATGCACTCTTCTTCCAAAAGATATTCTCCTTTTGACAACTTCTGGCTTAATGCTGGGCACTAGTAGAGACAGAATACCTGACCATGAGTGACAAATTGACTTGTGATCTGACCTGCCTGTCAGAAAATATGTATATTAGAACATATATATCCGGCCGGGCATGGTGGCTCACTCCTGTAATCCCAGCACTTGGGAGGCCAAGGCAGGCGGATCATGAGGTCAGGAGATCGAGACCATCCTGGCTAACATGGTGAAACCCTATCTCTACTAAAAATACAAAAATCTGGGCATGGTGGCAAGCACCTGTAGTCCCAGCTACTTGGGAGGCTGAGGCAGGAGAATGGCATAAACTCAGGAGGTGGAGGTTGCAGTGAGCCTAGATCATTCCACTGCACTCCAGCCTGGGCAACAAAGCGAGACTGTCTCAAAACAAACAAACAAAAGAACATATGTATCAGAAAATATGTATGATCTATGAAGGTCTAGAGTTAAGTATTCTATTGCCAAGCGTGAGTGTTATAGAAAAGATCAGGACAAAGCTCTTTCTAAAGGCAAAAATCTTATAATCAACGGCTCAGGCTCCCAAGGACCTACTATTACCACCTCTACCTCAACCCAAATCTATGGCTTCATGTGGAATTCTTTATGACCAGTTAAATGAGAAATAAAAAACCCCGGAGCTTCATTTAGGATAGTTCCATATAATAGGTTGACATGGCCTAAAGCAACACTGTTGCTCACAAAGTCCCTCACAGGTATGTCCTTGAATAACAGTGGATAAAAAATTACTTCCCATGGATAGAACATGGAACAATAAATCTGTTCGTCTACTTTGCCTCTAAGAAGAGATAACCAAGTTTTGGAGCCACACTGAAACATGAACAGTGGCTAATGGCTTTGCTGATTATCACAGGCTCAGAAGGAATAAGATTTGAGGAATAAGTGTGAGATCTCTGGACTGATACTCAGTATAAGAACTGAGCATACGAAGCTTTAATTGCCGTAAGATTGATCATCAGAGCATATCTTCTATAGATCAAGCTCTTATATAAATCAAGCTCTTAGTGATCAGGTAGATAAAATGATATATTCAATAGAGGTCAATCTGCCTTCTTCCCCAAATGACCTGCCTCTCGCTAAATGAGTCCATAAAAAATATAGCCATGCCAGCAGGGATAAAATGATTGCATAGTCTTGTCTTACCAAGACTGATTTGGCTAATGTTGCTACTGCATATCTAATATGTCAACAACAGAGTAGTGTTGATTCCTTGATATGGCACCATTCCCTAGAGAGGAAGAACAGCCAACTGGTAGCAAATTAAGATTGATTACATTGGAATTCTTCCATCATGGCAGGAGCAGCAATTTGTCCTCAGTAAGATAGACACTTACACCTAATTTGTAGCTGCATTCTCTATCTGTATTAATTTCGCCAACACTACCATCCATATATTTATTAAATACCTTATTCATCATCATAACATTTCACTGAGCATTGCCTTTGATCAAGGAATATTATTTTATAATAAAATATTGTGTAAAGCACCTCAAGTTAATGAGATTTATGGTTCTATCAGCTTTTCCTATCAAGGTGGTACAGTTTGAATGTTTGTGTGCTCTTCGAAATTTATACTGAAACTTATACCCCCAGCATACAGGTTTTTTTTGGTTTTTTGTTTGTTTGTTTTGTTTTTTTTGAGACAGAGTCTCACTCTGTCACCCAGGCTGGAGTGCAGTGTCGTGATCTCAGCTCACTGCAAGCTCTGCCTCCCAGGTTCACACCATTCTCCTGCCTCAGCCTCCCAAGTAGCTGGGACTACAGGCACCCGCCACCACGCCCGGCTAGTTTTTTGTATTTTTAGTAGAGACGGGGTTTCACTGTCTTAGCCAGGATGGTCTCAATTTCCTGACCTTGTGATCCGCCCACCTCGGCCTCCAGCATACAGTTTTAAGGGGTGAAACATTTAAGAGGTGATCAGGCCATGAAGAATCCACTGTCATGAATAGGTTTAATGCCTCATAAATGAGTTTGGGCCTTGACCAGACAATGAACCCGCTGGTACCTTGATCTTTAAATATCCAGTCTCCTCAACTGTGATCAATAAATTTATGCCAATTATAAATTACCCAGGCTAAGGCATTTTGTTATAGCAGCACAAATGGACTAACACACAGAGCAGGGAAGAAAATCCCTGAATAAAACAGTGAAGTGAGAGACTTCTGATTTTAGTAATAGTGAACTTAGGAAATCGCAATCTTTACTTAAAGCAAAATAAAATTATAGCTGCAGTAACTAAAATAATTTCCTAGAATAATCAAATAACAAGAAGTTACAAGGCTAAGATGTGATATACATTGTATATCAGTGAAAGAAACCAAGCATTTATGGCCACTATGCTGATAGATTCAGCAGGAAATTTGTACCCTTGTGGAACCAGAAAAAGAGGAATAAGAATACAATAGAACACGCTAACTATAAGGCACTGTAAACCATTCTTTAAAGTGCTGTGTCCTAAGAGTAAACATACACAGAAGTAAGCAAGCCCTCACATAGGACTGGAACATCTCTTTGAGTTACACCAGCGGTCCTAAACAATCTAACTTTCTGAAATTGGGTTAGGGTGGTCATATATTTCTTATGTTCTCAGGTCCTGAAGAGGTTAAAAAGTTCTCTCTGGGAGGATATTAGATTATCCAACACCCTGAAATTTATTTCTAAAAATAGCTTTTCAACTAAACTGTCCACCACACAAAGGTATCTAGGGAAATGAGAAGATATGACAGATGAGTAGGGACCAACATACACAAAACATTAAATAAAAATAGGTCCTCAGGTACTCCAAAGAGTAGAATTAATAATATGTATGGGTTGTAAAATATCTACAGTTACTATAAAGGCAAGTTTAAGCAGCATTTCAAGAAAGAACTAAAAGATTTTAAAAACTGGTGTCAGTCATGTGTGGTGGCTCACGCCTATAATCCCAGCACTTTGGGAGGCCGAGGCGGGTGGATCGCCTGAGGTCGGGAGTTCAAGACCAGCCTGGCCAGCATGGTGAAACCCCATCTCTACTCAGGAGGCTGAAGCAGGAGAATCGCTTGAACCCGGGAGGCAGAGGTTGCAGTGAGCTGAGATCTCACCAGTGCACTCTAGCCATGGTGATGAAGCGAGTGAGCCAAAAAAGAAAGTAACATTTTTGAATGAAACAAAAAGGTATACATTGTTGTGTTTGAAAGTATTAAATGAAAGAATTAAATAGGTCAAGAGAGCATAAAATGTCTAGGTTAACAATTCATAAAATAGTGAAAGACTATATAACTAACATACCAATAAGAAAAATAGAATAATAAAAATATTAAATATATTAATCAGTCAAAAAGAAGGGAAATGAGAAATAAAATATTAGCACCAAATAAGAACAACATAATCATATCACAGAATTAAAACTCAATGTACAAATAAATGCGCAATTACCCAAGTGAAAAAAAGTGTCAGTCTAAATGAAAAAATACATACAAAATGTATATATACACATGCCCATAAAAAATACATCTCAATTATTTTCACGCAGAAAATGTAAAGTAAAGGTATAGAAAAAGGTATACCATATAAACACCCATCAAAGAACATTAAGGTAGCTATGTTAAAATAAGAAGTAGACTTTAAAGCAAAATGAAGTACCAGAAAGAAAGTTGGTCACTTCACAATGATTATAAGGCTTAGTTGAACAGACATCATCTATCAAGACCATCAAAGAATTACCCAACTTAGCCTAGCCTAAACTTCTTACCCAGAGACTTAGCATCTAAATACATGATAGTGATTGAAGCTACTAACTCATGATTTGGCTTGATACAAAGACAAATCTAACAGATACTTTGATAACGAAAATCTGAAGAAAAAATTTTAGCATCTATCTTAATAGTGAACATTGCTCTTTTTCCCCTTGAGTTCAGAAATGAAGTAAAGTTGCCTCACATTGTCACTTCTATTCATCATTGTGCTAGGGGCCTCAACTAGTTCAATAAATTTTAAAAACTAGTTGTAAGTTTTCAAAAGGAAGGCGTAAATATGTTATTTATAAAATGGCAAAATGATCCATTAGAGATCAATTATGAAGCTGGCTGGTGGTGATAACTCGTTTTATATCTGGGATGCTGTTCTTTAATATATCCTTATATCTTGAAGGATAGCAATTTACCAACATGAGGAGTTGCTTTTCCCATTGCCAAAATGTATTTGGAGCCAAAGGATGAAAATACAGTGGCTCTTCTTATTATTAATCCTAATGATCAAAGTCAACATTTTTACTATTTGTTGTAGCACCTCTATACAGGATGGTCCTCCAATGATAATTTGGATCAGATGTCACGACTGATAACATCATATACATATTAAGAGGGCATGAAAAGGTTTATTACTTTCCTTTTCTGGAGGGAGCAGGGCAGGTCTCCTAAACAGGCCCAAAACTGGCTTGAGTGAGCAAGTAAAAAATTGAACTAGTCGGCCCAGCTAGTTTCCTTCAAGCCCTTTTATAAGGCATTAATCCTATCCATGATGGTGGATCCCTCATGGCCTAAGGGTTATTACTGTGCTTGGTGTAGGAGCATGGTGAGAGATGCTGTACACAGGCAGGAACTTGAATCATTTGAACCTCTGGCCTGCGCCAAAGGAGAGAGCAGCCAGGCTTTCTCATCAGTGTGCCCAGACGGGAGGCAGAGAGGTAGTCATGGGAGCAAGGCATGTGAGGCAGTCAAATATCAAAATCAAATATCAAAATATGGTGTCTAATTCTTTATTACATTTCCTCTCCTCCAAATCTTGCACAATGATACTTTATAGGACTTTGATTTTGAAAAGATAATATGTTTCCACCTGTGAGCACAATGGCTATTCTGAATTTCAAGTTGAGGCTGCCACATTGTCACGTACAGGTCATCAATTAGCAACAGAGATGAATCGCATTTGGTCATTCCTGCTTATCAAGGGAAAAATGCAGCTGTTACTGCAAAATGGAAACCACAAGAATAATTTCTGGAATTCAAGTGAACTCCTGATTGTGCTTCTTAGTAATGCCCCTGTCCAATGACATAAGATAATGAAAGACTAAAACACTCCCAAGTGGTAAGATCACTAACGACTCAGAATTTCTTTTCTGTTGTTGTTTTTGTTGCTGTTTGGTTTTTTGTTTTGTTTTGTTTTGTTTTGTTTTTTTGAGGCAGGGTTTCACTCTTGTTGCCCAGGCTGGAGTGCAATGGCACAATCTCAACTCGTCGCAACCTCTCCTCCCGGGTTCAAGTGATTCACCTGCCTCAGCCTCCCAAATAGCTGGGATTACAGGCATGTGCCACCACACCCAGCTAATTTTGTATTTTCAGTAGAGATGGGGTTTCTCCATGTTGGTCAGGCTGGTCTTGAACTCCTAACCTCAGGTGATCTGTCCACCTCAGCCTCCCAAAGTGCTGGGATTACAGGCGTGAGCCACCATGCATGGCATGACTCAGAATTTCAATGATAATTTGACTCAATCTACAAGGTCAAGAACTATGACTTGATAAAACTCAAGCTGAGGGCAAAGAAACAACAAATTAACATTGAATGAAAAAATTATAAGTTCCACCTACAACCTCATGATAAGTTGCAAAATCCTTTGCTGACGCTCATTCCCATCTAGTAAAATTTTCTACTGTAAATTGGTGGTGGTGGTCATTAAGTTGTATAAGATCAAAACGTGATAGTGGCTGTACTAGTAAGTGAATACATATCACAAGAAAGTACGGAGACTTATAAGAAGTTTGATCTCCTAGTGTGGGGTTTGTAATGAATACATCTTCTTGGCACCATGTTAGGCAAAATACGATATTGCCACTGTTGAGTTTGAAAGTTTAAGTATGAGTGGAAGATGTATGTAAAAGTTATTATCCAAGGGGTGAACTGTGCCAGATACGGCTTGTTGTTTTTGGAAGCATGCTCACCCTTCTAAACTCTTCTTGCATTTCTGGATATTTTTCACAGCAGGGTTCCAGTTGTATCTTCTACTGAGAGGCACTATGCAAGATTTGAAAAGAGGAACATAAGAGAAGTCATCTTGATTTGGGGATGGCTGGGCAGTCATGCGGGCACAGGTACAGGGCAGACGTGGGGCTTTGCTCATGACGCTGAGTCTTAAGTATCAATCACGGTGCTACAGGCAAGTCAGACCTTTCGGGGAGGAGGCCAGCAGTCCCAGGAATCGGAAAACCTTCCTGGACTTACTCTAGAAGGTCAGTGTATGTGGAGTCAATAGGTTCTATTTACTGAGGTGTGAACACAGTTAAGGGAATTATAAATTATAAGCGAGGCACCCAAGAAGTAGAAGCAACAGAAAACCACTACCAAACTTCAGCCCAGAAAGGGAGAAAATTGGATTACAGGAGACTGGTTAAAGTCTGCACTGTAGAAATTGGGATTTCCTATAAGAACTCTAAATGTACACCACAGTTATTTCCAGGAAGAAAAATAGAGAGGGTGTGGTGAGTATGGATAAATCCCCTGATCTTCTATTCCCACCTTTCCATCTCCTGCCAGTTCCTTTTTGTAGCCGAACCTAACCAGACACCAAGGGCAAGGAAGCCCATATGGTGTAATCAAGCTCACGCCAATCAACTTCCCAGGAGGTAAAGCAGAGCAGAAAAAGGCAAAGATGGATCTTAGGTTCAGGGTCAGCAGAGGAGGAGGCAAACAGAGAATTATCAACTACCAGAGAGTGTCAATCATAGCTCTCTATTAGACACATGATGTTTTGAATTTAGAGCCATGAAATGTTTGTATTCTTGATCTAATCATTCACCTGTAGGAACTTATCTTAAGGAATCTATTGGAGAAGAATAGTTTTCACTGCATTGTTATTTATAAATGGAAAATGTAAAAATAACTAAAATCCTTGAAAAATAGTTTAGCTAAATAAGTTTGGTATGTCCAGATGATGGCATAATATGTAGCCATTACAATCATAGTAGAGTAGTCCCCGCTTACCTGTAGGGTATATGTTCTGAGACCCCCAGTGGATATCTGAAACCACAGATAGTACAGAACCTTAAATACACCATGTTTTTCCTATACATATATATGTATGAGAAAGTTTAGTTTACAAAGTAAGCACAGTAAGAGATTAATGACAATAACTAATAATAAAAATAGAATAATTCTAACAATATACTGTAATAAAAGTTTTTCTTCTTTTCTTATTAAGTCAAGAACTTTCACTTTTTCACTTAAAGGAAGTAATTATGGCTTCTCTTGGAATAGCCACATAGCCAGCATCACCAGTCTTGCACTCTGGGGCCATGATTAAGTAAAGTAAGAGTTATACGAACACCAGCTCTGTGATGTCATGACAGGTGATCTGATCACCACCATGGCTACCACCAAGTGACTAACAGGAAGATAGCATCTATAGTGAGAAGACACCTGACAAAGAAGTGATTCACGTTCCAGGTGAGGTGGGAGCAACAGTCCAGGGTTGCAACATGCTATGCAGAATAACCCACAGTTTAAAACATGAAAAAGGTCTACGCTTTCATTACCTTTTTGCACCCTCACCATCTTCACTTCCATTTGAAAAAATGTATTTCTCTAATATAGTATATCAGGATTGAGAAGTCAAAACCTACATTTCTAAAAGAAAAAATATTGTGTATATAAATATAAGATTTTATGTATACGTAAAATCATTTTCTTTTATGTAAGAATATAAAAATATTTTATAAGTGTATATTTATAATTTTACATAAAATTATATATGTACACAATCTATTGTTCTTTCTTTCTTTCTTTTTTTTTTTTTTTTGTTTTTTGAGAAGAGGTTTCCCTCTGTCCTCTGTTACCCAGGCTAGAGTGCAGTGGCACAATCACAGCTCACTGCAGACTGGACCTCCAGGCTCAGGTGATCCTGCTGCCTCAGCCTTCTGAGTAGCTGGGACTACATGTGTACACTGCCACTCTTGATATACATATATATACATTTTTTTTTTAAATAAAGTCTCACTCTGTTGCCCAGGATCACTGCAACCTCCGCCTCCCAAAATTCAAGCAATTCTCCTGCCTCAGCCTCCCAAGTAGCTGGGATTACAGGTGTGCACCACCACACCCAGCCAATTTTTGTATTTTTAGTAGAGACGGGGTTTCACTGTGTTGGCGAGGCGGATCTTGAACTCCTGACCTCAGGTGATCCCCCCATCTAGGCCTCCCGAAGTGCTGCAATTACAGGCATGAGCCACTGCACCCGGCCCCAGTTTATTTTTGTATTTTCGTAGAGATGTGGTTTCTCCATGTTTCCCAGGTTGGTCTCAAACTCCTGGGCTCAGACACCCACCTCAGCCTCCCAAATTGCTGGGTTTACAGGAATGAACCATCCAGCTCAGCCTCCTTTTTTTTTTTTTTTTTTTCTCCTGAGATGGAGTCTCACTCTGTTGCCCATGCTGGAGGGCAGTGGTGCGATCTCAGCTCACTGCAACCTCTGCTCGGGTTCAAGCAATTCCCTGTCTCAGCCTCCCGAGTAGCTAGGACTATAGGCACCCACCACCATGCCCGGCTAACTTTTGTATTTTTAGTAGAGATGGGGTTTCACCATCTTGGTCAGGCTGGTCTTGAACTCCTGACCTCGTGATCCACCCGCCTCAGCCAGCCTCTTTTTTTATTGTAGAAACTCCACACTGAAGAATGGCAAATATGGGTAGAAAAAGGAATAGAAAAATGTGTAGCAGGGATGTCACCTACAGAAAAGAAGTAGAAAAGATAAGAGGAAAGGAGACCAGAGGAGGAGGCTTCTAAATGTTGATATGAGTCTGTTCTGTCACTGCCTATAGATGGACCAGAGGACAACAGTAAAGAACTGGCTCTGTCACCTGGACGTCACACATATTCCTGAACAACGCTGTGTGACAGTGAGTCATCTGCAGTAAAGAATTTCACTGATATGCTTTTCTGATCATTGTGAGTTAAACTGACATTGTAACACGTGCAAGAATACTTAGGAATATGAGAGCATAATTTGCTGTTAAGCATAATAGGAAGCTTACAAAATTTAACATACTATTACCTTTTATACTGTCTTTATGACTCTAGTCCAGATTTTAAGGTATATGTGTTTAAAGACTATTGATGAAATTTTAAAAGCACAGTGTAGATAAATCTGGATGGTGGAATTATGGCTAATTTTTGGTTGTTTTTTTTCTAAAATGTTTTCCAAAATGTTTTTTAATTCATAGCAATTATATGTATTATCAGAAAAATATTAAAGAAAGGAATTTTTATCTCAATGTGGACAAAATAGATATGCAGTTCCAATTAATAAATGATGACTCAATAAAGCTATTTCCTGAGTATGCTGATGGCATCAGACTTATGTCAAAATTAATAACATCAACAACTAATCACATAACTTAGTTGTGCCTGAACTGTTTGAATTACATGAAATAACACAACATTCGCAACTACATTACTTAGGTGCAGTGAAAGAGTTCCGTTCTAACCTGATCTTCAAATGATAATAATGCAAAAATTAAGGCATCTCTTTCTTTTGAATGGTTCCCGTATCTAGGTTTACCTCAAAAAAAAAAATTTTAAAAAGCAGTTTAGAAAACTGAATATGATAAAATGAACTCTTGAAAAAAGTTCATCCCCCCGCCCCAACTGTATAAAGCATGCACAAGGATTCACCAAGAATTAATCTAACAAGGGTAGCAGTTTAAAACCGGGGCAAAAACTTAGAGAGTTTTCATTTTTGTGTATCATGATGAGAACCTAAAGGGCAATGCTTATTGAAATTTTCATTCCTTGATTTGATTTAATTTTCTTGAATTAAATGGACTAATGCGCTCAAAATGGAAACAAAGATTTCATTACAAATGGGGCACTTTCCACTCAAGTGTATTTATTTTGGGGAAATGAAGTGGATAACGTAATTATTCGTATAACTAAATAGATTTCGTGTTGGATCAGAGGGAGCCTAAGGCAGAAGAAACACTGGCTCTTTTTGTTAAACATGTTAATCCGTCTAACTCCACTCATGCCATTCCAAACTTCCTAAAATCTGTGTCACTCAGGGGTCAGAACTTACTCTGAAAAATTTTGAAACAGGGCTTGACTATCAATTTCTCCCTTTTCTTGTTAGCTGAATAGGGCAAAAGGCAGTTAGTTAAAAGTTTTGGTAAGTGTGTTTAATGAAATAAAATAATCATCATAATCATAATGTAAGAAACCAGGACTGTAATTATTCAATTTTTATCTATAATTTATAATTGCTATCTAAGCTTTATTTTATGCGTATATATTTCCCTAAGAGGAAAAAGGTAAATGTGATTTTTTAAATGTGAAATTGCTTTTATCATTTTATGTATAATTATAATAGCCTAAATTACACACATTTTAAGTATTGAATAATTTATGTAATTGTTCCCTTTGGTTAGTCTGAAGCTCATAATTTCTCTGAATTTTTTTCCTGAAGACAATTCGAAGACAATAAATAGCTGGGATATGGGGTAGTATTATTATGTCAGCTTTCAGATAGTGTCAGGTGGAGTTTTCTAGAAATCTGAAATAATTACTTTTTTAAAAGCACTTTTGATTAGACTACACCTTTTAACTTGCCTGTTTTGATTGTAGAAAATAGAATAAATTGATAATTCAGGGACTGGATTTGCCTCTTTAAAAAATCAGACATCATAAAGATAGTCTATTGGTTAAAAAAAAGAAGTAGGACTTATTTTATAAGCATGAATTTTCATAAATGCTTGTGGTTGTTGACACTTCTAAACAGAAAGGGAATGAAGAGAAGTATTTTATTTTCTTTTTCTTTTTAATGAGACAGAGCCTTGCTCTTGTTACCCAGGCTGGAGTGCAATGGCACGATCTTGGCTCACTGCAACCTCCGCCTCCCAGGTTCAAGCAATTCTCCTGCCTTAGCCTCCCAAGTAGCTGGGATTACAGGAGCCTGCCACCACGCCCAGCTAATTTTTGTAGGAGATGGGGTCTCACCATGTTGGCCTGGCTGGTCTCCAACTCCTGACCTCAGGTGATCCACCCGTCTCGGCCTCCCAAAGTGCTGGGGTTATAGGCATGAGCCACCACATTTCTTGTAAATATTTTCCTTTTTTTATTGTTATACTTTAAGTTCTGGGATACATGTGCAGAATGTGCAGGTTTGTTACATAGGTATACAGGTGCCATGGTGGTTTGCTGCACACATCAACCCGTCATCTACATTAGGTATTTCTCCTAATGCTATCCCTCCACTAGCCCCCCAACCCCCGACAGGCCCTGGTGTGTGATGTTCCCCACTTTGAGGCCATGTGTTCTCATTGGTCAACCCCCACTTATGAGTGAGAACATGTGGTATTTGGTTTTCTGTTCCTGTGTTAGTTTGCTGAGAATGATGGTTTCCAGCTTCATCCATGTCCCTGCAAAGGACATGAACTCATTCTTTTTTATGGCTGCATAGTATTCCATGGTGTATATGTGCCACATTTTGTTTATCCAGTCTATCATTGATAGACATTTGGGTTGGTTCCAAGTCTTTGCTATTGTTAACAGTGCCGCAGTAAACATACGTGTGCATGTGTCTTTATAGTAGAATGATTTATAAACATTTGAATATATACCCAGTAATGGTATTGCTGGGTCAAATGGTATTTCTGGTTCTAGATCCTTGAGGAATTGCCACACTGTCTGCCACAATGGTTGAACTCATCGACACTTTCACCAACAGTGTAAAAGTGTTCCTATTTCTCCACACCCTCTCCAGCATCTGTTGTTTCCTGACTTCTTAATGATCTCCACTCTGACTGTCATGAGATGGGATCTCATTGCAGTTTTGATTTGCATTTCTCTGATGACCAGTGATGATGAGCTTTTTTTCATATGTTTGTTAGCCACATAAATGTCTTCTTTTGAGAAGTGTCTGTTCATATCCTTTGCCCACTTTTTGATGGGGTTGTTTGTTTTTTCTCCTTGTAAATTTGTTTAAGTTCCTTGTGGATTCTGGATATTAACCCTTTGTCACATGGATATACTGAAAAATTTTTCTCCCATTCTGTAGGTTGCCTGTTCACTCAGATGATAGTTTCTGTTGCTGTGCAGAAGTTCTTTAGTTTAACTAGATCCCATTTGTCAATTTTGGCTTTTGTTGCCATTGCTTTTGGTGTTTTGGTCATGAAGTCTTTGCTCATACCTGTGTCCTGAATGGTATTGCCTAGGTTTTCTTCTAGGGTTTTTATGGGTTTAGGTCTTATGTTTAAGTCTTTAATCCATCTTGAGTTAATTTTCGTATAAGGTGTAAGGAAGGGGTCCAGTTTCAGTTTTCTGCGTATGGCTAGGCCAGTTTTCCAACACCATTTATAAAATAGGGAATCCTTCCCCCATTGCTTGTTTTTGTCAGGTTTGTCAAGGATCAGATGGTTGTAGATGTGTGGTGTTATTTCTGAGGCCTCTGTTCTGTTCCATTGGTCTGTATATCTGTTTTGGTACCAGTACCATGCTGTTTTGGTTACTGTAGGCTTATAGTATAGTTTGAAGTCAGGTAGCATGATGTCTCCAGCTTTGTTCTTTTTGCTTAGGATTGTCTTGGATATACGGGCACTTTTTTGTTTCCACATGAAATTTAAAGTAATTTTTTTATCTAATTCTGTGAAGAAAGTCAGTGGTAGCTTGATGGGGATAGCACTGAATCTATAAATCACTTTGGGTAGTAAGGCCATTTTCACGGTATTGATTCTTTCTATCCATGAGCATGCAATCTTTTTCCATTTGTTTATGTCCTCTCTTATTTCCTCTAGCAATAGTTCGTAGTTCTCCTTGAAGAGGTCTTTCACCTCCCTTGTAAGTTGTATTCCTAGGCATTTTATTCTCTTTGTAGCAGTTGTGAATGGGAGTTCACTCATGATTTGGCTCTCTGTCTATTATTGGTGTTTAAGAATGCTTGTGATTTTTGCACATTGATTTTGTATCCTGAGTCTTTGCTGAAATTGCTTATAAGCTTAAGGAGAAAAACAAGCAGAAGACAAGAAATAGGTAAGATCAGAGCAGAACTGAAGGAGACAGAGACACAAGAAAAACCTTCAAAAAAATTAATGAATCCAGGAGTTTTTTTTTTTTAAACTATTAACAAAATAGATGCTAGCCAGACTAATAAAGAACAAAAGAGAGAAGAATCAAATAGACACAATAAAAAATAGTAAAGGGGATATCAGCACTGATTCCACAGAAATACAAACTACCATCAGATAATACTATAAACACCTGTATGCAAACAAACTAGAAATTCTAGAAGAAATGGATAAATTCCTGCACATAACACCCTTCCAAGACTAAACCAGGAAGAAGTCAAATCCCTGAATAGACCAATAACAAGTTCTGAAATTGAGGCAGTAATTAACAGCCTACTAACCGAAAAAAAAGCACAGAACCAGACAGATTCACAGCTGAATTCTACCAGAGGTACAAAAAGGAGCTGGTGCCATTCCTTCTGAAACTATTCCCAAAAATAGAAAAAGAAGGAATCCTCTCTAACTCATTTTATGAGGCCAGCATCATCCTGATACCAAAACCTGGCAAAGACACAACAAAAAAAGAAAATTTCAGGCCAATTTCCCTGATGAACATCGATGAGAAAATCCTCAACAAAATACTGGCAAACCAAATCCAGCAGCACATTTAAAAGCTTATCCACCACGATCAAGTTGGCTTCATCCCTGGGACCCATGGCTGGTTCAACGTATGCAAATCAATAAACGTAATTCGTCAGATAAACAGAACCAATGACAAAAATCACATGATTATCTCAGTAGATGCAGAAAACACCTTTGATAAAATTCAACACCCCTTCATGTTAAAAACTCTCAATAAACTAGGTACTGATGAAATGTATCACAAAATAATAAGACCTATTTATGACAAACCCATAGCCAATATCATACTGAATGGGCAAAAGCTGGAAGCATTCCCTTTGAAAACCGGCACAAGACAAGGATGCCCTCTCTCACCACTCCTATTCAACGTAGTATTGGAAATTCTGGCCAGGGCAATCAGGCAAGAGAAAGAAATAAAGGGTGTTCAAATAGGAAAAGAGGAAGTCAAATTGTCTGTTTGCAGATGATATGATTGTGTATTTAGAATATTTTCCTTTTATTCATTCTCTAAAATTTAATTTTCCACTCACCAGGATCTAGATTTAATTAAAGCTGTAAGAGAAAACTATATAAAATAAATCGATGTAAGATTCTCTAGCCATTTAAATAAAAGTTTGAAATGGCAGTGTTGGATCTCATCTATATCTTTTTCAAAACAATTCTACAATTGTACTGAATTTTACCTTTTTAAACTAATGACAGATCCTCAAACTAAAGACCACCGAAAAGACACTTGTAACTGAAAAGACATAGGTTTATTTGCTGTCTGCTGCAGCAAAGAATGATGTACACGTGAATAATCATGGAGTATTTCATAGGAGAAGCTAAGGAAGGCTATTTTAGAATTTGACAGGCTGAAGTTAATCATAAGTTTGTTTTGCCAAGGATTCTCCAAGATACAGAAAATAGGCAAAGTGCTGGACTAGTCAGTGATCTCACTATTGGAGTACATGGGTTCATGTAGAAATGGAGAGAAGCTTTTCTGTTGTTCTTTGATTTCCTGGAGCATATGGGTCTGACAAAGCTGATATTTAAAAATCTAATTACAGATAGTGTGGCATGTATATTATGGTTTTGTTTGATAGATTTATCTATTTTGTGGGTAATAAATCAGTCTGTTTTGCAAGTCGTGATTTCTACTTAAGTTCTCATCCCCACCCTCAACCCACCTATGCATACCCTTGCTAGCACCAGATACTTTTCATTTCATTTCATTTCATTAGTTCCCCATCTGGTGGGTTTTCAGGCTAAGCTAAAGGACAAACCATCCCCTCCTGGGGATATGATCAATCCAAACTTGCAACACTGTTCATGCAGTGGTTAGTAATCTTGTATCATGTTGTAACAGTGTATTTTCAGCTCTTCAAGCAGAAGTACTCACGTTCTTTTTTCTTTAGTGATCTTTTTTCAGTCATCTGGTGTGACAGTGAATTCACATAGCCTGGTCATTATCAATGAGTCTTGCAGTACTATGACTTCAGGAGAGGGGTATCTAGGTATCTACTAAAAATTCAGAACCTTTTTCCAGTAGAGGGAAAGGATATACAGAATAAAAGAACAAAAACTTGCAAAGAAGCATATTGCAATTAGTAGCTTCTGGATCGAGGCAGTTTTCTGAGAGCCTTTGGTGGAAGAAGTCTGCTCCATGGGGTCACTGACTTATCCCGAGTTGTCTATTCCTGTGACCATCTGCTTCTGAAGAGTCACCAGAGAACCTCAGTGTGTGTGGTTTTTGGTTTGGATGTGTGTTAGTTAGCCATGTTTCATTTTACCATTTACTGTTGGAAAATGAACAATGTTGTTGTATCTGGGAAATAAGTATTCAAGAATCAATCCATCAGAGTTTTACTATTGTGTGAGTTATTAACAATACCTGTTAACTCCAAAGTGTCCAAGTATAGGCTTTCTCTGAGGATGTTTTCAAAATGCACAATCAGTTAACATCATGTAGAAGCTGCACAGCTGGCCAGCAAGGGGAGGTGCTCCTGTCTTGCTGGTGAGATATAAATGGTTCCCTCTGATTTACTATATTTTCATGAATTATCACAATAGAAGATGACCATATCTTCTAGTATGGAATTTCATACAACTGATTCATAAGAATTTAGTCTATGACTATGCTAGGCATAAAAATGTGTCACAGAGAACATTGACAGAATCTCTAGGTCATTTTATTCATTCTGTAAAGATTAATCTGAATTTCATCAACTGACAGACATGGTTAAGCCTGGAGAGAAAAATCTTTTAATAAATATTTATTGCATTGGTCTTCCTGCCTAAAAATATGTTTTCTTCAACCTGAAAAGTACACAATTGTTCAAAAACATTCAAATGAATTTGTTGACTGAGAAAGGAAGTGTTAAAGGTGAATTGGTCAGAATGGGGCATCAGAACTTTATGTATATTGAGTGCTCCTTTAAAGGCATTCTCTTGGTATTAAAAAAAAAAAAAAATGCCAAGGCCTGAGAAGCAGGAATTTTGGGGAAAAAAGTATATATGAAATGACTGGCATTAAAAAAAGAGGAAACTCTACTAAGTTACAGTTGTAAAAATAAATAAATACATAAGAGTAACCCAAAGTGGATGTTATTAGACTTGGTAAATGTGTGATGATGAATCTGTATTGTAGTCACACAGACACATACTGAAATATTGATTTTTGTTTTCTCTGATAAAAATATAGACCTGAACTCTAAGTTTACTTCTTAGTAAGAAGCAATTTATCCCTTTGCAATGAACTCTTTGGACATTTTTTTTGTGGATGTTTACATTTAAATAACCATGAATAATCATCATATGACTTCTCTATAAGGTGCTTTGTTTCTGACTGTGTCAAAAATGACATAGTCTCAAAAATAAATTTAAGTATATTATCTAGTATGTATTTTAAATCAATATAATTACTAAGGTGATTATTATTAGATCTATTTTAATTTGTACCCCTCTCTTAGACAAAATAAAATACTTTAACATTTAATAAATATAGCCACCTAATTAACTTTAATTCTTCAAGTCATTTATTGTGGTAAATACTAGTTTGCCACAAAAATTAGGAAAAAGAAATAGACTTTAATTAAAGACATTGAATACAACATGCACATGAACATGTTCTGAAACTAGCCATTCTTTTTTTTTTTTTTTTTTTTTTTGAGACAGAGTTTCACTCTTGATGTCCAGGCTGGAGTACAATGGTGTGATTTCGGCTCACCACAACCCCACCTCCTGAGTTCAAGCAATTCTCCTGCCTCAGTCTCCTGAGTATCTGGGATTACAGCCATGTGCCACCACACCTGGCTAATTTTGTATTTTTAGTAGAGATGGGGTTTCTCCATGTTGGTCAGACTGGTCTCAAACTCCCAACCTCAGGTGATCTACCCTCCTCAGCCTCCCAAATTGCTGGGATTACAGGTGTAAGCCACCATGCCCAGCCCAGCCATTCTTAAAAATAGTGGTTGTCACAAATTTTCTATCGTGTATGAAATACTAATTTGTAATTATTCAGGATAGGGAGGGAAGCTATGCTTTGGATATCTCAGAAAAAATAAAATATGTATTACATAAACAAATTTATAACATATTTAATATATGTATAATTAATCTTGGAGTGATTGACCATAGCAGGAAACACTGTAATTTCTGTACAGCTAAAAATCTCACTAGCAAAGAAACAAAATAATTTTATTGTTCTCATAATAAAATGTATGAAATGAGCTCTGTAGTTTTAAGACTATGAATGATTTGAGAATTAGTTACAAATCTTATTAAAGAGTGACAGCAGCAAGATGGCAGAATAGAATCCCGCAGAATCAGTCCCCAAGCAAATTACAAATGGAAACTATTTTCAAAGAAAAGAATAACACTAGCACTCTGGTTCATCAGAACTCTAAGGAGAAGCAGAGAAATCCACTGGGCCCACAGAATCTGAAAAAATCACCACCAGTAAGAGAAACAGTCATTTCAGACTCCATGACCCCCAAACCCAAGTTCCAACAGCACTAATCAGAGAGAATTTCCACAAGCCCGAGGCTCCTAGGTGAGACGAGGGAATTGGATGGGATCTAAGAGCTCTCCCCCAGTCTGGGAATCTTCGTGGGAAGTCCACTCTGGTCCTGTCCTACAGGAATCACTGGGAGTGCCAGAGGAGCTGAATCACCTGGGGTGACTGGGGTCAAAGAGCAGGGCACTGACTGCAGCCACTGGTGTGTGGATCTTAGTGGCTTCTCTCCACTTCAGTCAGCAGGGACATCACATTGAAGAGACCGGCTGGTGCCACAGATCTGCAGGGGGCACAATGAAAGGGGCCGTCAGAAAGGCCTGAATCCCTGGCCAGATTTTCCACAAAGCCCAAATGCTTGTGTGGAACCTGCTCCTTGCCTGGAAACAATTAAAAGATCAGATCAGTGGTAAGTTCTATATGCTTATCAAAATATCACATGTACCTTATAAATATGTACAATTATTATGCCTTGACTTTAAAAAATCGAAACAAGAAACAAAAACAAAACTTATGAATTGTGTTTCAGTCCTTACAGCACTAAATGCTTTTGTTAGCTATCAGGCACACAACTGTGTTAACCCTAATTATCTTAGTTTAGATGACAGTAGTCAAACCTTATAGAAAGCCCTTTTCTTATCATCATTCTGGGTTTTTTTTTTTTTTTTTTTTTTTTTTTTTGAGACAGAGTCTCGCTCCGTCGCCAGGTTGGAGTGCAGTGGCAGGATCTCGGCTCACTGCAACCTCCGACTCCCTGGTTCAAGCAATTTTCCTGCCTCAGCCTCCCAAGTAGCTGGGATTACAGGCAAGCGCCACCACACACAGCTAATTTTTGTATTTTTAGTAGAGATGGGGTTTCATCATGTTGGCCAGGATGGTCTCCATCTCCTAACCTTGTGATCTGCCCACCTCGGCCTCCCAAAGTGCTGGCATTAGGGGTGTGAGCCACCGTGCCCAACCTCATTCTTAATCTAATCATGCCAACCATGTTTCCAGATAAATGTTGTCAACCAATACATATATTTGTTTTGTCCTTCATTTAGCTGTAATATGGTAATAGGCCTCCAGTAGTAAGACCAATACTTTTTATTCACTTGAAATTCTGTGTGCAAAAAGGCAGGAATGAAGTTCAGTAATTTTTCTCAATTCATCACAACTTCAGTTTATGTTTTATCTGTGTGTGTTTGTGTGAATATATAATTTTTGTGCTTTTGTGCCACTTCCTTAAATGCATACGTGAAAGAAAATTTAATATGACCAAGATTTTATTAAAGTGGTTTAGTTATATGTGGAAGTGATTGTTTAGGAAACAAGGTAGCTATCAGAAGTCAACACTACCTAATGCAAAGCACCACTAATAACAGTTGAATGGCTATAATTTTATATATGCAGATCATCACTATTATAACAGATGTATCATTTTTTACTTGGTAGAAATCTTTTGAGATGATGTTGTAAGCAAAAATAATATTTTAAAAGTCTGCACTGTGTAACCAAAGCTACAGACATAAATCTTTTGGGGAAGAAATACTTTATTTATGAGTGTAGCACCTTATAATATTTTCATAAATTTCCTCAGGTACTTATTTTTATATAATTTCACCAAATGACATAATTCCCTTTCTTATAAACATTCCTAGAAATACCATATATAAGACAAGCACTCTTACCACAAGATTTATTAAGGAAAAATTCTTATTTAATCTAATTATGCCAACCATGTTTTTTAAAGATTACCTTATTTTGTATTTTTCAAATAAATGTTGTCAACCAATACATAAGTTTGTTTTGTTTTGCATTTAGCTGTAATACGGTAATAGGCCTCTAGTAGTAAGACCAATACTTTTTATTCACTTGAAATTCTGGGTGCAAAAAGGCAGCAATGAAATTCAGTAATTTTTATTTATTAAGGAGAATTCTTATTTTCATTAATAAACTACATAAAGATGCTATTTTCCTGGGTGCCTTTGAGAAATACTTGCTTTGACGATTCAGGTTGAGGTCTCCAGCATCTGAACTTCCTGAACTTTCTTCTTCACGAGTGCTTACATTTAGTGACAATATCATTATTGTCTCTCCACTGTCCCTGCAAAGTTCTTGCAAAATTTGTGTAAACTCTATATACTAAACCACTTAATCCTCAGGATAATTTGAGTAAACTTCTTTACTTGAATAAATCCGTATTGTTACCAAAACCCCAATCAACCAAAGTTGCACTGCAGTAAAGTGGGTAGTTTTGTTTGTTTGTTTCTTTCTTTGTTTTTGAGGCGGAGTCTCGATCTGTTGCCCAGGCTGGAGTGCAGTTGTGCGATCTCAGCTCACTGCAAGCTCCGCCTCCCGGGTTCACACCATTCTCCTGCCTCAGCTTCCCGAGTAGCTGGGACTACAGGCACCCGCCACCACGCCCGGCTTTTTGTATTTCAGTACAGACCGAGTTTCACCGTGTTAGCCATGATGGTCTCCATATCCTGACCTCATGATCCGCCCACGTCGGCCTCCCAAAGTGCTGGGATTATAGATGGTGAGCCACCGTGCATGGCCTGAAGTGGTTAGTTATATGACACATTCCAACAACGGAATACTATATAGCTTCGATAGTCAACCGGAGCCAATTTGTTCCCCACTGAAAGTGGGAATGTCTACAGCTATTTTGATTGTTGCAACTTGAGGGGGCTGCTACTGGCATTTAATGAGTAGAGGCCAGGGAAGCTGCTACACATCTTAACATACATAGGATGATCCTGAATAATAAAGAATTAACTAGTCCAAAAGGTGGAATAGTACCACGGTTGATAAATCTGCTATATAGCCATGAAAGACAAATAGTTTGATGGTGCTATTGCACTCAACATCCAGAATCTCACAGGCATAATGTTAAATAAAGGAAGTCAGACTACATCAATATCTAGCCCATGATTTAATTTATATGAGATGTAGACATTGCTAAAAATGAATCCCAAGGACTCATTTGTGTTGGATGTATATGGAAGAGTGGAACTGCTGGGTCATAGAATATGGGGATGCCCAGCTTTGAATGTATTGCCAAAGGATTTTCTAAAGCTTTCGCATCAATTAATTGATACTCCCATCAGCAGTGTGTAAGATTTCCAGTTGCCTTGCATCCTGTATATTACCGTGTATTTTTAATTTTTTGTTTTGTTTCACTCTTACCCATCTGGTAGGTGTGTAATGGTACTTTATTGCGGTTTAATTTTTATTTTCCTGATTTAGATCTAGAGCTAGATAGATCTGGATGTGGTATCATTGTTATGTATGTGTCACAAATATCTTCCCCCACTCAGGCTTGCCTTTTTCGGATTTTTTTGAGATGGTGTCTCTCTCTGTCGCCCAGGCTGGAGTACAGTGGTGTGATCTCGGCTCACTGCAACCTCTGCTTACCGGGTTCAAGTGATTCTCCTGCCTCAGCCTCCAGAGCAGCTAGGACTGCAGATGCCCGCCAACACACCTGGCTAGTTTTTGTGTTTTTTAGGGTTTTGCCATGTTGGCCAGGCTGGTCTTGAACTCCTGACCTCAGGTGATCTGCCCGCTTTGGCCTCTCAAAGTCCTGGATTACAGGTGTGAGCCATCACACCTAGCCTCAGGCTTGTCTTTTAATTCTCTGAATGTTGTATATTTTTCTAACTCTTTCATCTGGAGATAATAGTAGAGTCACATGCAGTCCTAAGAAATAATACAAAGAGTTCCTGTATAACCTTTCCTCAGTTTCCCCGATGATAACACTGTACAAAATCAGAGTATAATATAAAAAAATTGACCTTGATACAATCCACCAATATTGCTTCGATTTCACAAGTTTTACACATACTCACTTGTGTGTATATATTGAATCCATGTAAGTTTATCTTTTAATAGATTCATGTGACCACCAACAGTTATATCACAAAAATACCAGGTGCTATAGTCAAAGCCACCTCCCATTCTCAAATCTCATAACCCCTGGCCACAATAATCTGTTTTTCATGTCTATAATTTTGTCATTTTTTACAATGTTATATACATAGAATCACATATTATATAACCTTTTGAGAATGTCTTTTTCAAAATTCTTTTGACATCTAAACATATAATTGTATCAGCAATTTTATTTGATGCATTTGGATGTTTGTTTGTTTGTTTGTTTATATTTCTTTTCATCGATATCCATTGTGCTTCTTGAATTGCTTTTTATTTTATAGTGTGGATGTCCCACAAAATCTCTAGGAAGACCCAATCCTTTTGATACCTTGATTTCAAACTTCTATAATCCAGAACTGAAAGACAATACATTTCCTTTGGTTAAGACACCAACTTTGTGGTACTTTGTTATGGCAGCCCTACTTAACTAATAAACTTACTCTGACTTGTATCTGTTTTACATGATTGACAGAAGAATGTTAAAATGACTCTACATGAGTGAGAGGAATGTTAAAATCTCCTTGTTATTTTATCTCCTTGTTATTTTTTCTTTAGCTTTTGTTTGGTTTTGCTATGTATATTTTAAACTACTATTGCATACACACAAATTTAGAATTGTAATGTCTTCCTGTTGAATTCACACATTTATCATAATGAAATATGCCTACATATTTCTATACTATTTCTCACCATAAACACAACTTTATCTGGTATCTGGTATCATTACACAAGATTGGTTAATATTTTGCATAATATAAAATTCTCCATTGTTAGTTATTGCTTTCAGAACATGAAAAATGTCATTCCTTTTCCTTCTTTCTTTCATTGCTTCTGCTAAAAAATCAGCTGCCACTCTTTTTTTCCTTTCTCTCTGTTAATGGAATTTTTTTTTCTGGCTACTGTGAAGATTTAATTTTTTTCTTTAATAGTTAAGCTATTTTATATGATGCATTTACGTGTGATTTTCTTTGTATTTCTTTTAATTGGGGTCCATCATGCTTCTTGCATTGTATGTTTGATGTCTATGCCTGTCTTGGTAAATTCACAGGCAATGTTATGTCAAATATTGCTTCTGCCCTAGTCTTCTCTTACTCTGGAACTCAAATTACATTTTTTAAAAAGATCTGTTCATTGTATTCCCCATACTTTGCATGTTTTTCTGAATTTCCCATCTTATTTCTATATGTGTTTCAAGTATTCTGACTTTTTCCAGTTTGCTATTTCTTCTGCAACATTTAATACATTAATAAGTCTGGTTTTTTAATTCCTATATTCAATTATTCTATTTCCTTAGTCTGAAAATGTTAAGTTGACTTACAGATCCCAGTCCTCCAGTAAGTCTACATCTTTTATTTTTTAACTTAATAATCATTATGTGAAACCCCGTCTCTACTAAAAAATACAAAAAACTACCCGGGTGAGGTGGGGGGACGCCTGTAGTCCCAGCTACTCGGGAGGCTGAGGCAGGAGAATGGCATGAATCTGGGAGGCGGAGCTTGCAGTGAGCCGAGATCCGGCCACTGCACTCCAGCCTGGGTGACAGAGCGAGACACTGTCTGAAAAAAAAAAAAAAATCATTATTAAAGTCCATTATTTATAAATAATTAGACTATCTAGATCACCTGTGGATCTATTTTGATAGTCTGTATTTATTATTTTGGTTTTAATACATTTTATAGACATGTCTGGTCATTTTTAATTAATGACATACATGGTATATAAAAATTGTAGAGTCCTTGATTTATAATCTTTCTCAAAAGAGGGTTAATCTTCATGCATGCCTAGAGTATTTTAACCTGACCCAGTCAAAGGAAGGTATGACGCTTTCTTAAAGTTGGGCTTTCTTTGGTCAACTCTTACCTCTAAGGCGTAAACCTGGCTCTTAGGTTTTATCCTTTCTGTGATCTTAATTGAAAGCTGAGTGTTCATGGGGGGGTCATCCAATTTATTAATCTCTACACTTTTGCTTCATTTTCCCGTTAACCAAGACTGTTGTAATATTTGTTCAATTCTTTAGATCTCAAACATGGCTTGCTATGTGTTTTCTGGTGTCTTTTCCTGAACACCACACAGGAAGTGCGTGGTAGAAGGAAGTGTGGAGGAAGTGACCAAAGGCCTTCATGCAGTTTCTCACTTACTTCCCTGCAGTTAGATTTTTTTCCTAAAATTCAATTGTTCTTGGAGGGTCCAAATGCCAATTTCTGTGTCCTCCACGCAATGAGACCTTCATAACCCCAGGCTTTCAATTTCTACTCTGCCATCTCACCCATGGCATTGGCAAGGTCCTGAGGAAAATCTCAGAGAGAGATAAATACAGGACTCACATCAGTCTGCACCCTTGTCTCCAGAATTTGTAGCCCCGTAGTTCTGTCTGCCATGGTGGTTCCCTAATACTTTTGTTTTGTTTTGTGTGTGTGTTTTTGTTTTTGTTTTTAGGTTTTTTGTTTGTTTTGTTTTTTTATTTTTGTTTTGTTTTTTTTAAGTAGAGACGGGGTTTCACCGTGTTAAGGAGGTGGTCTCGATCGCCTGACCTCGTGATCCACCCGCCTTGGCCTCCCAAAGTGCTGGAATTACACGAGTGAACCACCGCGCCCGGCCGACTCATCTACTAATCTTTTCTATTTTTTTAGAGGAGGGTTAGTCTCATACAAGCTGCTTTGTTATAGAGAACATTGGAAACCACTGGATTATGTGAGTTTTTGGTCTCTCGAATAAATGTGATATTCCTGAATGCTGAGAAATATCTGGTATAGTTATCTCAATCTGTAGGATCGCTATTTTCTCCTTTTTTATTCCTAAATTTGCAGTCACTTATTCACTGTTTATGACAGGTTTATGACGCCTTGCCTTTAGGCAACTAGAAAAGTTGCTAGATCCAGTTTAACTTAAAAGTTTTTAAAAAAATAATTGTGATGTTTCCAGTGTAACACAATGAAAGCTCCTCCCTACTTCAGCAGCTCGTAATTTCATAGTAAACCAATTCCGTATTTGGTATAACATTTTTTTTTTTTATTTTGAGATGGAGTCTTTGTCGCCCAGGTTGGAGTGCGGTGGTGCGCTCTCAGCTCACTGCAAGCTCCGCCTCCCTTCATGCCATTCTCCTGCCTCAGCCTCCCGAGTAGCTGTGACTACAAGGCACGTGCTATTAACAATTGTTAACACTTATAATGAGCATATTTTCCTTTAGAAATACCCAAACATGTTCTTAAAGAAGCAATCTTTGAGCATTGGTATGGTCATTTCATGATACTACATTAAGCCTATGTTGAAAATATGTGAGTAAGTAACCCTCAAGAAGTCAGTAGGACACGTTAAGTGCTCTGAACTGGACTATTTAAAGTCCACTATCAAGGCTTGGTGGCTCACGCCTGTAATCCCAACACTTTGGGAGGCGGAGGCGGGCAGATCACGAGGTCAGGAGATCGAGACCATCCTGGCTAACACAGTGAAAGCCCTATCTCTACTAAATATACAAAAAATTAGCCCCGCGTGGTGGCGGTCGCCTGTAATCCCAGCTACTCGGGAGCCTGAGGGAGAAGAATGGCGTGAACCCGGGAGGTGGAGCTTGCAGTGAGCCAAGATTGTACCACTGCACTCCAGCCTGGGCAACAGAGCAAGACGCTGTCTCAAAACAAAAAACAAAAACAAAAAACAAAAAAAATACAGTGTCAAAACGTACTTGAACTGTCTATAACTCAGCTAGCTCAAGACATAATCACACAGTGGAACTTTACATCCCATATGCTAAAGTAGCTCATTGAACAAAAAATGTGTGCTAATGTCTGCTATGCAGAGAAATACACTGCTAATTTTGACTCTCAACCAGAGTAATCTGCAGAGTCTGTCATGGAAACATGAGTTTTCAAAAAATTATCCTGATAAATCAGCCCAGGAGAGATTGTTTCCTACAATGAAGCCTTTCTTATCAAAGAAAATGTTTGCCGTGAAAATGGGAGGAGGTAGTGGTGTTGGGGTATAAAAACTTAGAAATAGATTATTCTACTCACAATTGCACTGGATTTCATTCCTATTCATGCCTGTGAAATAGGAATGCAAGTTTATGGGGATCTGCAAGATAGATCAGCACTTTAAATCGCATCTGTTCAGTTTTACTGCAAGCTGATGTCTTATTAAAACCAAACAACAGCATACTTTAGAGCCAAAAATTATTACAAGACCGCCACACCAGGAAAAATATGAAACAAACAAAACAAGATATAGTGAATAGAGCTACTTATTAAGCATGAAAATGATCCTCATCTGGGATTATTTGGATGCAATGTTAGAGGCATTTTATTCCTCAGTTGTCATTCCTGCAATAAATACTAAATTATAGTTGTATTTTTCCTAGTAATACACAGAGATCCCATCTTAGAGCAAGAATTGGAGGAAGTATTATAGACCTGGATGATTTTTTATAAAAGAGAGGAAAAATAGAAAAAAGATATAAGTAGAAGTATTGATTTATGAAGCAGTAAGTAAAAAATAATGACACAGGTTATATGCGGAAGTTGGAAGTAACCTCAGAGCATCTATTTTGAACAACATGTATTTTGTTTTGTTTTTTTCAAGCATGGAGGCAGGATAATAAGCCCAATACAGACTTAGCTCAAATTATAACAGATTTCAATAAATTGCTTGTATAGGGCCAAAAAAAAGAAAGCATCTATTGTGATATTTATATCATAATATTATATTTATATCATAATACAAACCCCAAATCTTGAAAATGAACAGTTTTATTTATTAGTGAAGGCACTTTATGCAGCTAACTTATAGAAGAGATTAATCTATTACTATAATGTTTATGATTTTAATAAAGTAAAATTTACTTTTGTGAAACATCCTATTATTAATCATTGGAAGGTGTTACATTATTTTAATTAAAATATATGACCTGATAATGCATGAATATATGAATTCATGAATAGTTAATTGTTCAAAATGCAATGATATTGTGAAGTACCTGTCTCAAAACCTGTGGTCAAATGCATGTACATAAATATAATTGCCTTGAAAAATGTGGATATTTCTCTCGTGGTGATTTAACGAATAATCATCAATTTTATTTGGAAATATAGACTTTATTAGCTTTATTCCTATTGGTAACTTTAAGGATTCGTCTGAATTCAGAATTAATGGACAACTTGCTAGGAGACTAACTTAACAGAACTTCGTATCTGGAATAACTATAGAAATGTGCCAGGTTGTGAGGTCACACCTGATGGACCTAACTTAATATTCTACAGCTGACAAAGAATAAGAGAAACTCAGTGGGAAACAGTTTTTTAAAAGTGAGACATCTCATGGTGCCAACACTGAAGTTCAGTAGAGAGAGGCCTACTAGGTTTTCACTTATTAATCAATGCATCCATTCATTATGGGCCAGTCATCTACAAATATTTATTTATTATCCACTGTATTATAAACTAGGTTTATTATACCTCACTCCAGCCTGCCTTGATCACTTGATCATCAGAATGTTTCTTTAATTTTGCCTATATTCACTTCTATTAAAGTTTTCAAATTTTAAAACACTAGTATCCTTTATTTGAGGATCCCAGTCCCAAAATAGACACGCTTTCATCTAGAAAATGTTTCATAGAAATAATATGAAAACACCAAATAATATGAAAATAATATGAAAACACCAAATAATATGCTTGTCTTAGCCTTCTTGGGGTGCTAAAACAAAATACCAAGACTTGATGTCTTAAGCAATAGATATTTGTTTTTCACAGTTCTGGCAACTGGAAAATCCAAGATCAAAATGGTGGCAGATTTATTTCTGGGTGAGGGTCTAATTCCCAGCTTGTAACTACCTTCTAGCTGTGCGTTCACATGGCCCTTCCAAGGAGCTCTCTGTCACCTTTTTCTTATAAGGGCAATAATCTCATAAGGCTCTCCATCTCAAGATCTAAACCTAATCACCTCCCAAAGGCCCCACCTCCAAACACCATCACATTGAGGGTTAGGGCTTCCACATAAGAATTTTGGGGCGCCACCATCATTCAGTACATAGTAATGTTTATTAAGAT
The DNA here is from genome assembly GCF_003255815.1 of Theropithecus gelada. NCBI lineage: Eukaryota > Metazoa > Chordata > Mammalia > Primates > Cercopithecidae > Theropithecus > Theropithecus gelada. The sequence goes on along the minus strand of NC_037672.1, from coordinate 174,537,968 downwards.
TGTATTAAGTTCTTAATATGTCTCCTATTTTTCTTAATTTCCATGAGTTTTTATTTCTGAAAACATTACCAAATGCCTACTATGTCCTAGGAACTGTGATAAATACAAGACACGGAGCTTGAACCTTTCAAGATCATGAAGAATTTACAATTTTGTGGCAGATAAATTGTTACCAACTACCATAGTACTAGTTATAGCACTGAAATATAAATATTTTAAAAATTAAAGAAAAACTAATTAATTATGACTAGAGTGCTCAGAACAAGGAAAGGTTTACAAGAAGAGTTAAGAATTAACCTAGGTCATAATCCATGCCCAGTGGAAGCAAGTGGAAAACATTTAGCAGGCAATATGGGCAAAGATCACTTATATGCAAATGGATCATGACATTTGGAAATGATCTACTTAGAAATGATGAATAGTGTTGTGAAGCTATATCCAAAAGTGTGTGATGTTTACTCACCCACATCCTTTCTGGTACTTACACAAGGTAAGAATGGAAAGGGATGTTTAGACCAGACTATAAAGTGTCATAAATGGTACACGAAAGAGCTCAGGCTGTCTGGTAGACAATGGGAAACCAACTAAATTTTGTAGTTGGTAAATAAGTTAGGTTAACAAATTATTAGACTATTAAAATAATGGCTAAAATGTATGCTTTTGATATGCCTTCTCTGTATACTTATAAAAACTTTACATGCAATAACATATATTTCATGCTTACCACAACTTTATAAAATAAAAACTGGTATTTTCTTCAATTTGCAGATGAAGAAATTAAGGACTAGAATCATTGGTGTAAGACCACACTGGGGAAAAGTGATAGAACCAAATTTCAAACTCCAGTCTTTCTGCTTCTAGAGATTGAACTACTAACATATGCATTATATAAAATCAAGTCCCTCAAGGTAGTTTGTGAAACATAATATACAAATAAGTGATTAAAATTTTTGGTGATACCCTCTTGTTCTTCTTTCTTCAACACCCTAGATTTGAGATATTATTGTTTTAGAATATGGGTGTCAGAGTAGTGGGGGACAATAGACATCTGTTGAACCTCTCTAAACAGTTTTCTTGAAAAAAATAACTAGAAGAAATAAGGGAAAGCTAAATAATATCTCCCATAAAAAATCTATTACTACACGCCACTGGATTTTAATGCTTGCTCTAAAAAATTGTTGATATGCTCAATATCTTCCTTTTAATTTACCAAGTGTCTTCCAGAGAATTTAGGTGAGGTAAATAATAAAAGAGATAGTAAGTGGTACATGAAAGTAATGAAGTTTAAATGTAAGAACATATTTTTAGAACCCTGCTAATAAATGTTGAGTATTTCCAGGCTCTTTATTCAGCTTGTAGTGCCGGAACAAGATGGCAGCATTACCAGCAATTCAAAATAGATACAAATTTAAAATGATGTTATTTGATATATAGTCACAAAGAAGGATCTTTGTTCCATTTTATTATGTTTCCTGTGCTTAATAACCTTAAATATTGCCTTGATTCTATCCACCTCTGTTCTTGATTTATAATTTCCAAACTCAAAGCTAGATTGAGGCATATTATTCTCACTCTTACATAGGTTTTTCTTTCTGAAAAATGTTTTTTATTGTGCAAACATATTTTTCATTGTGAAAACATATTTTTCCTGATCCTTATTTAAAACCATGACACAAATTAATCAATCTACCTCCACACCATCTGCGGCCCCCTGAAAAGAAGCATAACATTTCATCAAAGATTAGCTCATTACACGTCCAACTAGATTACAGAAATAATCAAAACCCACTTCAACAGGCTCTTAGGGTGTTCAGTGGTTAAGTTAGAGAAGTCATAAAATAATACAAGTATTGGATGATGATATGATATTATCTTATGAATATTTATCCAACTAATAACCTCATAAATTGATAATTCAAGAATTTATACTAATGTATCATTTCCATATCAAATAATTATTTTAATAGGCATCAATGTTTTATATAAAATTCTAATCTAAGAACTTAATATAAACCTGAAATTGTAGTGCTATTGGAAATTAGAAGTTCCAGTTGTACACAATTGCTCTCCTTTCTATTACAATCATTCTTTTTTTTCTTTTCATTCTCATTTCTCACATACAGGTTATATAAATTAGAGTTGTCAAGGAACAAATATCACTAAAGCTAACTAATACATAAATAAGCAAATAAATTAAATTAATGCAATAAAAGGAACAAAATAGAAATAGAAGGAAATACTTGCGGAAACCCAGCTTTGGTATTACACTAAAACAGCCACCATCCAATCCACGCTGTAAGTTGCTATATTCTCTTTAATCCCTTTTAGTATAATGGCATGATTCAAGTTTAACGGTAAATTAAAACTGTGTAGCGAAGGCAAAGCCAAGGTATTTAAGGTGTGAGATCAAAACTAAGAAATACACAATAGAATATATGAATATTTCTTATAACTAAGTGATCAAGTGAAGAGAAAATACTTGGGATTTGACTTAATTTTCAAGATTGAACAGGCTATATGTGGAGCAAATAATTCAATCACAAAGGAAAGAGCCATCAGCTTGTACCTAGTTTGCATAAAAGCCACATCATTGCATATTACAATGTTCCACAATATTCCATTTTATAAACAACCACAGTTCTTTATATGGAACCTTGAATTCCAATACACTGCAAATTAAAATACTATCATTATTGAGTTGATTTTCTTCCAAAGACATCAAAAATATTTATCACCTCCCTATGACTTTGACATCAAAATAAGGAGACTTTTCCATTTTAAGCCACTTTACATAGATAATTTCTTTGAGTTCAAATCAATGGAAAAACCATCTGGTTAACCAGCATCACACATTCATAATTTAAGAGGTAGAGTTTTTGAGTTTGGCTTAATGTGTATTTTATATTAGAATAGTGTTAGCACATAATTTAGAACTGGTATTAGCTTTTTAGAAATTAGGTGGCACTGCCTTATTTGATTATCTTTAAAGTATTGCAAAATCTAAGTAAGAGAAGGTATCTAGAACCAAGATTCATTTAAATCTGAAAGCATGCTTTAAGTAGAATTAGTCTATAGTAATATAAATTTATGTATAAAAATGTATATGCTTTAATATACATAAATATATACTTTTTCAAGCCAAATAAAAAGTAGTGTAGGGGGACATATGAAATTCTTCGTGATGGTTCTTTCTACAAAGAACAGGTATGTTTGTATATGTATCTGGGAGTGGAGAAAGCTTCTGCTTTTTTATTCTACTTTCTCTATTTCCATTGTTATATAAAAAATTCCATTTTTATGTATTATGTATGTAATTTTTTCATAGAAGGACTTAGAGTGAAGAATGTATGGTAATCTCTCACAGGTCAGAATGGAAAGGCAGTGAAACCAACTTTCAGTCAACTCTTCTAGTGTGTAAGTTTACTGAGGGCAGGGAATTTTTTTTATTTCTATGCATGCTTTCCTTGATGCCAGTGGAGTAATTTATACAAAATAGGTTTTTGATAACTGAACATATTTGAACACACAAGTGAAGAAATAAATACAAGTCAGTAGCAGATAATGACCAGAAAATCTGACCTTGCAATTATCATGGAAGAGTTACTGTGAAATGCAAAAATAAGGGCCTGTGTCTGGAGAACAGCACAGGCATTATTGTTCAGCAGTAGAGTTCCAGTGCACAGGGTGTTGGAATTGAAATAGAAATAAAGTCTTGAAGAAACCAGGAGAGGAAAACCGCTACCTCTTGGGTTCAAGTGATTCTCCTGCCTCAGCCTCCCGAGTAGCTGGGATTACAGGCACCTGTTTTCCTGGAAGCAAGAAGACAAATTCTGTTCCCACAAGTCTTAAATGGGTCTAGCAACTGAAGCTTGGTCATAAAAAACAAGGTTGAAAAAATAAGGCCATTAGATAGATGTCATCAAGTATGATGCAGTGCTGAGTCTAGGGAGAAGAACCAAGTTCCTTTTTGTCTTTCTGCGCCCAGAAAATGGCCTAGTCACAGGGACTTTGTTCAATGTGAAGCCAGCAACCAGAAATTAAGCCATTGCAGGATATACAGCAGAATTAGAAAGCCAGAAAAGAAACCAGTCTCCCCACCCAGCCTGACTCCCTCAATCTATAAGATGTATGCGAAACCAGCAATAGTAGAGTAGAGGTGACGAAAAGGGACTCTAGAGGGGAAATTTTCACTTGTCATGTTTTCTAGCCTGCTAGAATAATAGAGAAAAATAATTAATGTTTTGAACATGTCCCAAATGTTGTCAGTATTTTTCAACTCCTACTGCTATTTCTGTAATTCAGGGATAATCATTTCTTGACAATACTATTTCAGTCCTGTGCTAACTGGCCTCCACGAGTCCAGTCTATCCCTCCTCCAATCCAAACACTATACCGCTTCTACACTCACTTTCAAAAACCTCAAACATCATTGCCTATTTGAATTTCTCAATAACTCCCTGTTACACACTAGAAGTTTATTTATTTTTTTCTTTGAGAGATGGAGTTTCGCTCTTGTCACCCAGGCTGGAGTGCAGTGGTGCAATCTCAGCTCACTGCAACCTCCACCTCTTGGGTTCAAGTGATTCTCCTGCCTCAGCCTCCTGAGTAGCTGGGATTACAGGCACCTGCCACCATGTCTGGCTAATTTTTGAATTTTTAGTAGAGATGGGGTTTCACCACGTTGGCCAGGCTGGTCTCGAACTCCTGACCTCAGGTGGTTCACCCGCCTCAGCCTCCCAAAGTGCTGTGATTACAGGTGTGAACCACCACTGCACCCGGCCCAAAAGTTCAATTTCTTAAGGTGTTATAGTAGGTGTGAGTGGATTAAAATGCTATAGCTATAATTTAGTTATACACAGTGAAGTACAATAAACTCTGTAGATAGTAAGTTTTTAAACACTGAGGCAGAAATAGGAAATAATGTGATTAATTCTAAGGAAAAAACGTCTCTTAATGAAAGACTTGAAAAGAAAGATGGCTACAATTGGAATAGAGATTGGGAAAAAAATTGTTTAAGCAAAGACTAAGGCTGACTGAAGCAGTGAGTTGAAAATATGTTCATTTTAAGGAAACAGAGCAGACAATATAGTTAATTCGGAGACAGACTGATGGAGTATTTCATGTTTTGATTGAAAAAAAAATGGATATAACTCCTGAAAGAATAGGAAGTTTCAGTGAGCTTTTAAGATCAAGGCAAATGATGTAATCAGCATTCTACAACTCAAGTATAATCATGCGTCGCTTAATGATGAGGATATGCTCTGAGAAAAGTGTCCTCAGACAATTTTGTCATTGTGCAAACTACACAGAGTGTACTTACACAAGCCTGCTACACACCTAGTATATGGTATAGCCTATTACTCCCAGGCTACAAATCTGTACAGCAGGTTCCTCTACTAAATACTGTGAGCAATTGGAACACAATAGTAAGTACTTATGTATCTAAACATACCTAAACATGGAAAATGAACAGTAAAAATATGGTAGAAAAGATAAAAAATGGCACACCTGGACAGGGCACTTACCATGAATGCGGCTTGCCGGACACGAAGTTGCGCTGGGTGAGCAAGGGAATGAGTGGTGAGTGAATGGGAAGGCCTAGGACATGACTGTACAACACTGTAGACTCTGTAAACACGGCACACTCAGGCCAAGCTACATTTATTTTAAAATATTCTTCTTTCTTCAATAATAAATTAACTGTGGCTTACTGTAACTCTTTTGTTTTATAAACATTTTAATGTTTTAAACTTTTTGACTCTTTTGCAGTAACATTTAGCTTAAAACACAAACACATTGTACACCTGTACATAAATATTTTCTTTATATCCTTACTTTATAAGCTTTTGTATTTTTGTTTAATTTTTTAAGCTTCTTTATTAAAAACGAAGATGTAAGCCTGGTGCAGTGGCTCACGCCTGTAACCTCAGCACTTTGGGAGGCCAAGGCGGGCGGATCACCTGAGGTCAGGGGTTTGAGACCAGCCTGGCCAACATGGTGAAACCCCATCTCTACTAAAAATACACAAGATAGCTGGGTGTGGTGGCAGGCACCTGTAATTCCAGCTACTTGAGAGACTGAGGCTGGAGAATTGCTTGAACCTGGGAGGAGGAGGTTGCAATGAGCCAAGATTGTGCCACTGCACTCCAGCCTGGGCGACAGAGCAAGACTCAGAGACTACGTCTAAAAAAAAAAAAAAAAAAAAAACTAAGACACAAACACACACATTAGCCTAGGCCTACACAGGTAAGGATCATCAATATCACTGTTTTCCACCTCCACATCTTATCCCACTTGTAAGTCTTCAGGGCACCAACACGTATGGAGCTGTCATCGCCTGTAATAACAATGCCTTCTTCTGGAATACCTACTGAAGGATTTGCTGTTTTACAGGCTGTTTACAGTTACCTGAGGCTGTTTTAGAGTTAACTTTTTTTTTGAGGAGAAAGAGAACACTCTAAGATAATGGTAAAAAGTTTTGTATAATAAATACATAGACATTTATTAGAATTATCAAGTGTTTTGTATTGTACATAATTGTATTGCTATACGTTTATAGGCTGGCAGTGCAGCAGGTGTGTTTACACCAGCACCACTACAGAAACGTGAGTAATGCCTTGTGCTACAATATTACAATGGCTATGACAGCACTAGCAATAGAAAATTTTCAACTCCATTCATTATTACCTTGTAATACCACTGTTGTACAGGCAATCCATCCTTGACCAAAATACCATTATGACCGGTGCATGGCTGTATTCAATTAATTCAACTGTATCTTGAGTTGGCCAGAAGATTTCAAGGCAGTGAATTCAGTTTACTCCAATCTGACTAGACAGACTTACATGGATACAATAAAGTGAACTTCTGGTTTAAATAATAATAAATATCCCTATTACTAAGAGGTATTAGATGGGGGTGAAGTAAATAATAGGATTACAGTCTTTGCCCCTACATGTAATAAAGGTATATGTTCCTAGTTCAAGCACTTTCCTTCAGGATGGATGTGACTCATGGAAGAAATGACATTAGTGAGTGACGGATTGTAATTTTGCCATCAGGGAAACTTCATCTTTAGATTCTAGTACAAAAGGTCCAAATTGAGGCCCAAAACTAATAAAAACCAGCAAAATACATACTGCAACAATCACACCCCATGTTCTCACTTTCTGTTACTTTCATTTTCAGTTACTACCACCTGGAGATAAGGGTTGTTTCTTACTGACTTACTCTTCAGTGACACTTATTAAAAGCCAGTGCTGGGTGGGCACAGTGGCCCACAGCTGTAATCTCAGCACCTTGGGAGACCAAGGCAAGAGGATTACTTGAGTTCAGGAGCTTGAGACTAGCCTGGGAAATATAGGGAGACCTTGTCTCTACCAAAAGTTTAAAAAATTAACCAGGCATGGTGGCACAGGCCTGAAGTCCTAGTTACTCAGGAGGATGAGGTGGGAGGATTGCTCAAGCCCGGGAGGTAGACACCGCTGTGAGCCATGATTAGGCCTCTGCAATCCACCTTGGGCAACAGAGCAAGACCTCTGTCAACAGAAAAATTGAAAAAAAAAAAAAAAAAAACCAGTGCCTAATGGCTAATGGCTCAACTCTTTATTAAAGGAGAAAATATTTAGAAAAGCATATGTGATACTAAAACACTCTGAACTTAGCATACTTTGATGATTACATGGGAGCCATTTTTGTGCTTTTTTATCCGACTTAGAATAATATATAATATAGATCACATAAAAATATAAAAATCATACATAAATTCTACTACTTGGGATCATATATAAATCATGTTTAACTTTCCTTTATTTCATAGCTAGTATAGTGCAGTGTTTAAGACTGTGGACTCTAAAATCAGAACAATTGAGATCAAATCTTAGCTCTGTTATTTTCTGGCCATGTAATAACATGGCCCAATTATTTAACTTCTCTGATTTCAGTTTTCACATCTCTAAAGTGAGGATAACAAAGGATTCTACTTTATAGTTTATATGGATGAATAAATGAGTCGATATCTGAAAAAAGATTTAGACATTGCCAGAGATATAAGAGCTCTCGAGGTAAGGAAAATCACAAAATGTAATTTTATGATTCCTCTATTGATATGTAATTATTTCTATTGTCCCTTCTGGGGAAACAGGTATCTTCAATTACCTCCACACTGCTATATGATCAAGTCCAAGTCTTCATCTTACTTAAAACTCACCAGCACTGGGAAACAGTCTTCACTTGGCTTCCATTACATGGTTCTCCTCCTTCCAATGCATCCCTTGGTCTTCTGCTTATTCCACCTTTTCTCAATTATACAGGAAAGTACCATCAGGTTCAGTGCATCCTCTTTTATCTTTATGTAGTTTCACCTAAATAATGATTTATGAATACACTGTTAAGTGATGTTTCATACATTTAAATCTCCCAGACAGAACTGCCCCTCAAACTCAAAATTCCTATATCCAGCTACCTAGAGAAAATCACCACGTAAATGGCTAATAGTCCACCTTCAAAATCTTCTGAACTGAAAATTTGATCTTTCCCTATACCTGTTTTGCTGCAGTCTTTCTGATCTTATTTTATAGCAATGCTAACTTTTTAGTAGTTTAGGGTAAAAGTCTTGAAAATATCCAGGGTCCTCTCTTCTCTAAGGACAGATATCTAGTCTGTCAGTAAATTTTTTTGCTCCCATCTTCAATCCATATCCCAAATATGAGCATTTCATGGCATTTGTACAGCAACTATTTTGGTCTAGGCCTGCATCATCCCTTGCCTGGATTACTTCATCGATTTCAAATTGGTCTTTCAGGTTTTACCCTTCCCTCAATAGTGAGTTAGAAACTCAGCGGCCAAATGGATGCTTCTGAAATGTAATTCCAATCATGTCACCCTTCTCCTCACAATCCTTGTCACTCACAGTAAAAATGAAAGCCTTTCAAGGGTCTCACAAGGAAGGGCCCCATCTGATCAGACCCTATTACTTCTCTATCTCACCTGCTCCTCTCCTAATAACTAATAAACAATAACAATGATAGTCCCTTTCATACCTAAAAAGAATAAATTGACCAACACAAGCAATGCATCTATAATAGAATGAAAGGATCAAAAATTCTATGTCTTATATGGTTAAAGAACTTGAGCCATTCCCAAATGGACTTTTGGAATATATGTAAGAATTTTATTCCACTCTTTCAATGGCCTTTTTTCTAGAAGGCCACATATGGGAGAATACATGAAAATAACTTCGAAAAAGTTACTAAAGATTTTATTATTTTGTCTGTCTTTTGCTGACTTTGCAGAACACAAGATGGGTATTAGAAGGCAGAAAGAAAAAGTAGAAAAGAAAGAGGAAGGAAGGAAGGAAGGAAGGAAGGAAGGAAGGAAGGAAGGAAGGAAGGAAGGAAGGAAGGAAGGAAAGAAGGAAGGGAGGAGAGAAGAAAGGAGGGAGGGAGGGAGGGAAGGAGGGAGGGGAAAAGAGAAAGAAGAGAGAGAGAGGGAAAGAGAGAGGGAAGGAAGATTAAGATGGAGAGGAAGAGGCTAGGCGTGGTGGCTCACGCCTGTAATCCCAGCACTCTGGGAGGCTGAGGGAGGTGGAACATTTGGAAGCCAGGAGTTTGAGATCATCCTGGCCAATCTGGCAAAACCCTGGCTCTACAAAAAATACAAAAAATATTAGCCAGGCGTGGTAGTGCATGACTTTAGTACCAGCTACTCTGGAGGCTGAGTTGGGAGGATCATCTGAGCCTGGGAGGTCCAGGCTGCAGTGAACTGTGATTGTGCCACTACACTCCAGCCTGGGTGCAGAGGGAGATCATGTTTCAAAAAAAAAAGAGGGGAAGGAAGAAAGGAAGAAACCAAAGAGAGAGAGAAGGAAGGAAGATCTAGATAAGTTGTATGCCAATAAACCTAAAATTACTTTGCATAATATTCCTGTATTTATAACACATAAAGCAACAATTCATTCCAAAATAAATTTCACTAATATAGATGTCCTAAATATATGTAAAACCACATATACATTCAACTAAGTTGCAAAACATGCTAAATAATATCAAATATTTCAATATTGATACCTACTGACACACTACAAGAGTTCCCTAACTAAGGAACTCTGATTATGATTGTCATAGTAACTAACATATTCTGAAATAATTTATCTATAAATACAGAACTTAAATACAGCTTGTCAATGTACGCTTTTACTCAGAAATGATTTTTATTCAAAACCCCATATATTTGACATTCATATGCAAATGTATAACTACTGATGGAATTGATTTCTTTGTGTTTGAGATGGAGAGCAATCCTGTCCAACTGCCATACCTGCGGGTTATTAATTAACTTCACATTCACCATTATTAAAATATTTTATTACCCTTGATTGAATGTGAAAATAACTACTTGTCACAGGCAAATATTATCAAAAGTGCAATAGGGCAATGAGGGTCACACAACCAAAAATGTAATCCATTTGTCTTTCATGGAAGAATCCAATAAAGCTAGAGACATGCAATAGTATAACTAAATAACTCTTGGTTTATTTGTGGGGAAGAAGGAGAAACTAAGGGAAACAATGATCCTATTTTGATATTATTTATCTTTAGGTGCTCAAATAATTCTTGCAATACTTAACATGTCTGGAAATATAGGATCTTTCCCATTTATGGAAAATATGACAAATAAAGCTAAATTTAGAAAAAGTCACATATTCTAATAAAATATACTAAGGGAATTAGTTCTGGCCATAAGATAAATTGATCACATAAATCTCCAGGAAAATATATTAATAGCTACAGTAAAATCCAATAAAACAAAATTAGCAGCTTTATGCCTCAGGGCACATTCAACTTCTCTTACAGATCCCAACTTCCAGACGCCATTTCAGCTCCATGCCCTGTCTCTCTGCTAAAAAGTATTTTGTTTTTAAGAAATCCATTTTTTCTCAAACAAGGAATCTTTGTATTAGAAATGTACAAACATTTTAAATTAGCATTTGAACAAATAACCAGAGAAAAACTTACATTTACTTGCCTTTCTATCATTTGTAGTTTAAAAATATACCAAAACAAAAATAATGTGTTTAATTCTGGAAGTAATGTTCCCATAGGCATGTCTACTAAATGAATTATCATAATGAAGATATTTTGCAAACTGTAAACTAATAAAACGTAAGGCAGTATTGTCATTTTATTTGCATGGAAACATTTAAGACAGAGACTTTCTAATATAAGTTGGCAAACAAAACATTACTAACTGTCCTAAAATAAAAGTTTTGATTAAAAGAACTTTGATATTTTTTAAAAACACTCTTTTGCTGATATATTAAACCACCCAATCTGCTTCCAAAGTAAGCAAATTTATTTTGTTCAGCAAATATCATAGTTACGTATTAGCATAACATTGTTATTAATTTATTATTCACAAGCTTATTTAAGTTATTAAACAGCTAATCTTTAGAACACTTTACACGTAAGATTCACATTATTTATACGAGGAGAATGCATGTCTTCTCACAATGCTGAAGTAGGGTAATATCAGTTCTTAAGATGCATACTGATGAGATGTATACAAGTTTCTCAGAGCCAACCAGATTCAAGACATATGTCAAATTACATTTATTTTTCCAATTCTGTGAAGACAAATTAATTTTCAAGCTTTGTTAGAGAAAAGCAAATCACCTTGGTCTCCTCAGAAATACCATGTGTAGCCAAAAAAAAAAAAATTAATTAATTAAATACAATTTTAAAACCACCCACTCTTTTGTTAGTCCCTGTGTCTCCTGTACAGATGCTAGGCTTAAGGTCCTGTGCACTGACTGAATGTCTGGGTTGCCCAGCGTAAAGACACTTTCTTATCCTTCTCTATCCCTGAAAAGCCATGCTATTCATCACACTGGAAGAGGCAGATATTTCAAGCGGAAACAGTAAGTTGGAAAGAGGGTTTGGATAACAGAGCAGGAACTCATTTTATTTTTCTTGAGTCTCACTCTATAGGGCTTAGACATCAAGGAGCCCAGGTAAGTTGAGGCTCTTCTTTGGTGAAGGGATGAAAGACTTCACATGAAGCCAAGGACTGTGGTAGGAATATTCTCTGTCCAGGACCTCAAGGAGGCCAGGCACGTTGGCTAATGCCTGTAATCCCAGCACTTTGGGAGAGTGAGGTGGGTGGATCACAAGGTCAGGAGGTCGAGACCATCCTGGCCAATATGGTGAAACCCCATCTCTGCTAAAAATACAAAAATTAGCCAGGCGTGGTAGTGCACACTTGTACTCCCAGCTACTCGGGAGGCTGAAGCCGAAAAATTGCTTGAACCTGGGAGGCAGAGGCTGCAGTGAGCCGAGGTCGTGCAACTGCACTCTAGCCTGGGCGACAGAGCGAGACTCCATCTCAAAAAAAAAAAAAAAAAAAAGAACCTCAAGGAATAGTTGAGTAAAACTCTGTAGTGTAAACTAGTTTTTCTAATTGCATGTTTTTATATTTTCTTGTCTTCTCCAAACATTTAGTTCAGTCTTACTGAAATATTTTCACCTGGCCTATACTTTGCTAAAAATAATTAAGAAAAGTGTGTCTTCCCAACCTCCTCCTCTTAGGCCAGAGGTTAAATAGGAAGAAACAACTCTCCTGAAATCAAGATGATAGTGACAGTGGTAATATTCTAAAAAAATAAAAATAAAAAAATAAGTCAGGGTAGTGTAGAGAGATGAACAGAACCTTGCTTCTGCATAAGAAAATATTTCCTCTATTGCCAATCTTAGATTATGTGCATAATATGTTATTTAAAAAATCAGTGGGCTTTCTTTCAGTTGATGAAACAAGTATTTTAGGGAGGAGGTATTTTTTGGGTTTTCTGTTTTTGGGTTTTTTTTTTTTTTTTTTTTTTTTGGCTTGTTTAGGTTTTTTCATAACATTTTCATTCTCGATATTAAGTTAATAACTAGTAGAACTGAATGAAAATTTTTCAACATTTTGGAAGCAACCTTTCGTGGATTGGCTTGTGATTTGGACCAGCTTAAAAATGATATTTACAGATTCAGGACAACATCCAATCCATCAGAAAACCCTTTGGCTCTACCTTTACCATATACTTGGAATCCAGCCACTTCTCAACAGCTCCCCTGGTATTATCTTGGTAATCTGCAGCAAAGGCCTCGTAACTCATCTGCCTCATTATACCCTTATCCCCTGCAGTCTATCTTCAGCACAGCAGCCAGAATGATCATTTAAGTATAAGCCACATCATGCCACTCTGATGAAATACCCAGAAATGTTTTTCCACATCAACCTTGGAAAATTCCTTCTGTGGCCTCGGAGAGGATGTATAATCTACACTCCCTTCCCCACCTTTTACATCTCAGAATCCCTCTTCTACTGCTCTCTTGATGACTATTCATCCGGCTCCAGCCACAATGACCTCTGCATACTTGCTCTAATACCAAATGTGCTTCCAGCAGCAGCCCTTTTGTACTAACTGTTCCTTCTGCCCAGAAAAAATATCCCCTCTTCTCCAGTGTATCTGTAAAGCTAAATTCCTCCTCCACATTTTTGATTGTCACCTTCTTCTTAACAGAACCTACCCCAACCAAAGCACTTAAAACTGCAACTCTCCTTACCTACACCCAAACTCCCGAACTTCCTCTAATTTTCCATTTTCGAAACTCCGTGTATTTTTCAAATATGCAGTACAGCTTACTTATGTATTATGTTCAGTTTTATCACCTATGATCTGTATTCCTTACTATAAGTTCCACGAGCGAAGAAATTTTGTTTTGTTTACTACTACATCTAAAGCATTTGGAAAAGTGTCAAACACACAACAAACACTCCGTAAATTGTTGCTCTAAAAAAATTATTGAAACAGCAGATATAAACAAGACCACCCTAATCCTAACAAAGAATTCCACAACCGCTGCATAGAGGAGGTGTTCTCATTCATCATTTTAATCCATATTAATAGAGCCTAACTAGGGTCCCGACAGAGTTCCAGGTGCGGGAATATAATGAAGTGAAAAAGCTAACATGGTCCCTGACTACATAAGCCCATGTGGGAGACACGAAAAATTTTTAAAATCTCAAAAGTAAGCTTAATTTGTTTTAATACAGCCACAGGCAGGTACACGAGTGCTCTAGGGAGATTTGACTTAGGGAAGAATGCCAAACAGGCTTACCTAAGGAAATTACAACTGAGCTGAACTCAGGGATGAGTGTGAGTGATTAAAATAGAAAAAAAGGAAAGAAAATTTCATGAGAATGATGTAACATGTGCAAAGACTCTGTAGTGAAAGGAAACACATTTCTTAGGCACCTAATTGATGACAATGGCAGCAAGAGCTAAAAAACCAAATGAGGACCAGGAGATGAATGGTCCCTTGCAGTCATGAATTTGACAGGCATGAGCATGATCTTTGTAAATCATGTTAAAGATGTACACCTTTACACTAAGAGAAATGGGGAGCTATAAAAGGATGTAAGTGTATGTGTATGCGTTCATGTATGTATGATAAAGGACATTGGACTAGTTATTGACAACATCAAATTCTGGTTTGAAAATAGGGCTGTGATAACCAGATATCCAGATGCATTAGAAGGAAGTGGGACTCCTTCCTCACACCCTACACAAAAGTTAACTCAAAATGGATCAGAGTTGAGCCGGGCACAGTGGCTCACACCTGTAATCCCAGCACTTTGGGAGGCCGAGGTGAGTGGATCACAAGGTCAGGAGATGGAGATCATCCTGACAAACATGGTGAAATCCCATCTCTACTAAAAATACAAAAATTAGCTGGGCACGGTGGTGCATGCCTGTAATCCAGCTACTCGGGAGGCTGAGGCAGGAGAATCACCTGAACCAGAGAGTCGGAGGTTACAGTGAGCCGAGATTGCAACAGAGACTCCATCTCAAAAAAAAAAAAAAAAAAAAAAAAGGATCAGAGTCTTAAACGTAACACTTAGAAGAAATAGAGGAGTAGTGCTTGCCTCAGCCGCACATATACTAAAACTGGAAAATAGAGGAGTAAATTGTGACCTGGGGTTAGACAAAGGCTTTTTTGATATGACATCAAAGTACAAACAACAAAAGAAAAATGAGAAAATCAGATTTCATAAAAATTAAAAACTTTTCTCCTTCAATAAATGACATCAAAAAAGTAAGAAGAAAAATTGCACAAAATGGGAGAAAATATCCTAAAGACAACTCAACAAAGGACAACAGAGTTGAAAAAATATAGAAAAAGGATTTGAATCAAAGATATGCAGATGGCGGTTATGGTTTAAATGTTTCTGTCGCCCTCCAATTACACATGTTGAAACTAAGCCCCAAGGTGATGGTATTAGGAAGTGGGGACTTTTGGGAGGTGATTAAGTCATGAGGACAGAGCCCTCATGAATGGGATTAGTTACTCTATAAAAATGGATTGAAGGCTGGGCATGGTGGCTCATACCTGTCATCCCAGCACTTTTGGAGTCTGAGGTGGGCAGATCACCTGAGGTCAGGCGTTCAAGACAACACTGGCCAACATGGTGAAACCCCATCTCTACTAAAAATTCAAAAATTAGCCGGGCGTGGTGGAAGGCACCTGTAATCCCAGTTACTTAGGAGGCCGAGGCAGGAGAATCACTTGAACCCAAGAGGTGGAGGTTTCAGTGAGCTGAGATGGCATCACTGCACTCCAGCCTGGGTGACAAGAATGAGAGCTGTCTCAAAAAATAAAAATAAAAATAAAAATAAAAATGGATTGGAGGAGTTTGTCTACTCTTTCCACCATGTAAAATCACAGCTATAAGGCACTCTGTCTATGAGAACAAGAGCCTTCACCAGGTAATGCCAGCACCTTAATCTTGAACTTCCCCGTCTTCATCACTATGAGAAACGAGTACATTTCTTTCGCTTATAAGTTACTCAGTTTAAGGTACTTTGTCGTAGTAGCCCAAACAGAAATAAGACAATGGTGAGTAAGCAAAATATATGCTCTACATCTTCAGTCACTAGGGAAATGCAAATCAAACCCACTAGGAGGTACGGATTTACTCTTCTGAGAAAATATATAATAAGAAAGTCACCTAATAACAGTTTTTGGTGGGGAGGATGTGAAGAAATTAGAACCTTGTATGGTTTGAAGGTGTCCTCTCCAAAATTTAGGTGTTGCAACTAAGGGCCAATGTGATAGTATTCAGAGGCAGAGCTCAGAGAGGTGATTAGGCCAGGAGATCTCCCTCATGAATGAACATAAGGCTGTTATGAAGGAGGCTTTGCACAGTCCTGCTTGCTTACTTGCTCTTCTGCCATGTGAGGACACAAGGTCCCTCTCCCCAGTAGTAGGCAGCAACAAGGTGCCATCTTGGAAGCCGGGAGCTACCCTCACCAGACACTAACCCTGCCGGCACCTTGATCGTGAACTTCCCAGCCTCCAGAACTGTGCGAAAACACATTTCTGTTCTTCATAAAGTAGAACAGTCTCAGGTATTCTGTTATAGCAGCACAAACAGAATACGACAGAACCCTCAGAAATTGCTGATGGACATGTGTCATAGTGCAGTGCTTTGGAAAACAGTTCAGCAATCCCTCATAAAGTCAACCATGGAGTTTCCATATGATTCAGCAATTTCACTCCAATGTATATACCCAAGGAAAAACAAACAGACACACCAAAATTTGAACAAGAATGTTTATAGGCCAGGCACAATGGCTCACTCCTGTAATCCCAACACTTTGGGAGGCCGAGGCAGACGGATTACCTGAAGTCAGGAGTTTGAGACTAGCCTGGCCAACATGGTGAAACCCCGTGTCTACTAAAAATACAAAAATTACCTCGACGTTGTGGCACAGGCCTGTAATCCTAGCTACTGAGGAGGCTGAGGCAGGAGAATCGCTTGAACCTGGGAGGCAAAGGTTGCAGTGAGTCAAGATTGTGCCACTGCACCCCAATCTGGGCAACAGTGAGACTCCATCTTGAATAATAACATTAATAGTAATAATAATAATGTTATAGCAGCATTATTTATAACAGTCAAAATTAGAAAAATCCCAAATGTCCATCAACTGATGAACAGATAAACAAATGTGATTTAATCATACAAAGGAATATTATTTGTCTATAAAAAAGTATTCAGTACTAATACATGCTACGATATGGGTGAACATGGAGAACATCATAGTGAAATTAGCCAGTCACAAAAGGTCATGTATTTTATTATTCTATCTGTGAAACATCCAGAATAGGCAAATCCATAGACCCAGAAAGTAGTTTAGCGGTTGCCAGGGGCTGGAAATGGCTAAAGAGAAAATACAGAATGACTGCTAATAGGTACAGGTTATTTTTGGTGGGTGATAAAATGTTCTACAATTGATTAACAATGGCATATCTTTGTGAATATACTAAACAATTGAATTGTACACTTCAGGTAAGTAAATTTTATGTTGTATAAACTCTATTTCCATAAAGCTATTATAATTTTAAAAAAACAAAACAAAGAGTTAATGATTACTGGCACAGACTGTGGAGTTAGACTGCCTAGTTTTGAGTTATGGCAGAAGTACCACTTAATTAAACTTGGGTTATTTTACTTGAACTTCAACTTTCTGTGATAGTAATGCCTGCCTTATAGTGCTATTGTTAAGTCTAAATGACACCACACTTAGAAAATGCTAAAATCAGCTGGGCGTGGTGGCTTACGCCTGTAATCCCAGCACTTTGGGAGGCCGAGGCGGGTTGATCACAAAGTCAGGAGTTCATGACCAGCCTGGCCAAAATGGTGAAACCTCATCTCTACTAAAAATACAAAAAAATTAGCCGGGCATGGTGGCAGGCGCCTGCACTCCCAGCTACTCAGGAGGCTGAGGCAGAGAACTGCTTGAACCTGGGAGGTGGAGGTTGCAGTGAGCCACTGCACTCCAGCCTACGCAACAGAGCGAGGCTCCATCTCAAAAAAAAAAAAAAAAAAAAGAAACTGCTAAGACGAAGTCCAGCAAAGTGTAAGCACTATGTAAGTGTTAGCAGTTACTATGACCCACCTCAGCACCCACCATAACACATGACTATACCAGTTTCACCTGGAGCTCGCCAATATGAAAAATGCCATTTTTAAAAGTTGTTAATCATTTTTAAATAACATTTGTCATTTCTTATATGCAAATACATAAATTCATCTAAGTACAGAAAAAAAAACAGAGAAAAATATAAAATGTCTAGGTATAATCTTCAAGCTATGTGCATATACAAATAAAACCCTGAAACTTTTCCTCGGAGATAATAAGTAAGTCTTTGATAAATGGAGAGATTTACCATGAGTCTGGATGAGGAGATCAACTGCTGTGCTTCTTTTTTAAATAGTTTATACTTCCAATGCAATAGCAAGTTATTTATTTATGATCTTTTTTAAAAAAATTAAACTTCATCTGGAAAAATAAAAAGGCAATAATAGCTAAGAAAATTTGGAAAAGAAAGAGTAATGAGGAGGGACATGCCTTTCTGGATATTAAAATAAATTATAAGCTATAAAATAATTAAAATTGGGCTATATAAAACAACACAGTATAATCAATCAGTACAATAACCTCTTACAATATCATATTTAACAGACAAATTAATGGAATATAGTAAACTGCCATAAAATAGACTCTAATGGTCATAACATTGATTTCATGCTGAAAGAACTATCACAAACCAATGGAGAAGGAAGATTGTAATCAATAAGTAGTGTTAATGTCATAAACCAAAATCAGTTTCAAATAGACAAAAAAGTGAGGATTTAAATAAATTATTTAAAAAATGAGTTAAAGAAATATTTATTGCTAAATTGGAAGCAATTTGTTAATTATTTAAAAAACAAAAGCAGTTATTAAAGAAAATGTTGATAGATCTGAATGAAAAATAACTAAACCCTCTTAATGTCAAAAAGAACATAAATTAACATAATTTTTTTAATTGGAAGGTTATTTTTCGATGCTAAGGTTAATCTTGTATTCTCTCTCTCATATATACACACACAAGCACACACACACTCTCTTAAAATAAATGTGAAAAATAGGGAAATCTAATAATGAATAAGCAATTAAACAAAAATAATAAAATATAATTGTTTAATGAATATATATAATATTCCATTTCTGTAGTTTTTGCAGCAAATGAAGAAACACATGCTTTAACATATGGAAAATATCTTTTAAATATGATTTTGTGTTGATAAGTTGGTACAGAGTATAAATTGGTTTGAACATCTGGAAAGCATTCAACAGTTTGTATCAAAACACTTACAAATCCCTATGTAATTTAACTTAATTATTCTTATTCTGATATCTTTCCTAAGTATATCATCACACATTTGGACATAAAAATATGTTAAAAATATCTTCATTATAATCTTGTATATAGAAGAAGATAATGTAAAGAAGTCAAAATTTCAATAATCAAAAAATAATTATGGCACATCTATACAAAAGACTATTTTAGGCAGTATGAACAGATGTTTGAAGGATTTTAATGGCATGAGAAAATTTTTACCATATAATATCAAGCTAGGAAATCACTGCTTTCTCTTTTTGAGACAGAGTCTCCCTCTGTCGCCCAGGCTCTGTCTCCCTCTGTCGCTCCCTCTGTGCAGTGGCACGATCTTCTCTCACTGCAACCTCTGCCTCCAGGTTCAAGTGATTCTCCTTCCTCAGCCTCCCAAGTATCTGGGATTACAGGCATGTGCCACCATGCCCAGCTGATTTCTGCATTTTTAGCAGAGACAGGGTTTTGCCATGTTGCCCAGGTTAACTCCTGAGATGAAGCAATCCAGCTGCCTTGGCCTCCCAAAGTGCTGGGATTACAGGCATGAGCCACCGCGGCTGGCCTGAAAATAACCATTTTAATTGTACTTAATCACAATTTGGGCATAGAAAAAATAGTGACAGGAAGTATACAAAATGCAAATATGCTATGATGGCTATACTGGGTGAGTATAAAGTGTTTTTTTTTTTCATTTTTACTTAATTTGTTCTCCATTTTCTAAAATCGGCCTCTATTCATATAATAAGCATGTACACCATAGCTGAACATGGATTCTCTGAATATGTCTTATGCGATTGCTTCAATCATGTTTTCTTATTTTCTGCTAGTTTACAATTATTAAAATGTGACTCTGGGGTGCAGACTTACTTTAAATTTTATTTAAATGGCAAAGCAACTATTTTGCCACTACCGGTATTACAATAAAATTCATATTTTGTGTTAGAGTATCTATTATCAACATGGATGAGTTTTGTGATTTATAAATAATAATTTTAAAAGCATTAGCACATTCAAATAAAGTATTTTCATAGTTCATTTCTTCCTCCAACTCTGTTAAGTAATAAATGTTCAAAATAACAAGTCTAAACAAAATATTATTTACTCTTTTAAACTTCACACCTCTATATGTCACCAATTTATTGGGATACTGAGAGACAGGACTAGCTGAATTTCCTAGGCCAACTAAGAATTCCTAAGCCTAGCTGGGGAAAGTGACCGCACCCACCTTTAAACTCGGGGCTTGTAACTCAGCTCACACCCGACCAATCAGGTAGTAAAAAAGGCTCACTAAAATACCAATTAGGCTAAAAGCAGGAGGTAAAGAAATAGTCAAACCACCTATCATCTGAGAGCACAGTGGGAGGGAGGGACAATGACTGGGATATAAACCCCAGTCATTCCAGCTGGGAGTGGGCAACCCCCTTTGAGTCCCCTCCTCTTGTATGGGAGCTCTGTTTTCACTCTATTAAACCTTGCAACTGCACTCTCTTCTGGTCCATGTTTGTTCTGGCTCAAGCTGAGCTTTCGCTCGCAGCCATCACAGACCCGCCATCGACTCCCACCCCTCGGGCTCCAGCAGGGTGTCTGCTGTGTTTCTGATGCAGCCAGGCGCGCATTGCTGCTCTGCTTTGGGCTAGAGGCTCACCATTGTTCTTGCACCACTAAGTGCCCAGGTTTGCCCTAATGGAGCTGAACACTAGTCGCTGGGTTCCATGGTTCTCCTCCGTGACCCACGGCTTCTAATAGAGCTATAACACTCACTGCATGGCCAAAGGTTCCATTCCTTGGAATCCGTGAGGCCAAAAACCTCAGGTCAGAGAACAAAAGGCTTGCCGCCATCTTGGGAGTGGCCCGCCACCATCTTGGGAGCTCTAAGAACAAAGACCCACCTATAACAATACGTTCAGTAAATTAATGCAAATTTGAATTATAAATGAAACTTATGAGTTTAAAATAACACTTAAATTACAGATATACAGATCTACACAAGACAAAACCACTTTATAAGTAGCAAAAGAGGTGAATGTAATACTAATTAATCTGCTTACATTCTAATGCAAATTAAAACTGAAGAGTTTCTGCACGTCACTGTTTTTGCTTTATCTAACAAAGATCAGACTGATAAGAAATAAGCATCATTCTTTTGACACGTGACATTACTTTTGAAAAACAAATATTGCAATAGTAAATTATATACAACACTTTGGTGAACTCATTTGTGAGGTTATTATCTCTCCTGTTCCTGTATGCCCCTTTTCCTCAAAAATCCAAATATTTTATTCTTTGGTCAAGTTTACACATTAAATTGAGGGTAGTCATTCAGTTCAAACCTGTGCCCCTTCTCCTCAGCCATTAACTCTTTTCTGTCTGATGCTTTAGCGTGCATAATAGCAAAATGAATTGAAAGAGCATCAATTGCCTCTTGTAATCTAAATTTAAATACCCTGATTGCAGTTTAGAAGCCTTCCTGTGATATTTTTTTAAGAATGTGTTTCATGGAAGTAAATTTTTAAGCACAATTTTTTATGCATTACAGTCTTTGAAAGATTGATTCAATAGACCTTCACATTCCTTTATTCTCATCTATGCTAGTTTAGAAACTGGCTATTTATTTTTAATTTACAGTATATATTGGTACAAGTTAGATCGGTTTGCACATCTCATTTTTATTCCAAATCTGTTTCCCCTGAGTAGTCAAAACTACTGGAGTAAAACATTTATTACTCTCTATTTTTGTTAGCGCTCAATCCTGTAGTTATGCATCAGTTCTTTGAATTTCTCTCATTAAGATTAATACACATATATGTTTTCATCTTATAAATATGTTTCATATCATATCCTATTGGAATAACTAACGTGATATTAATAAATCAATTCATCTTTGCAGGGCTTTTGCTCCCCTGTTTTTGTTTTTCTCCCTCTTACTTAACTCAGCATCTTCAAAATGCAGAAATGATTAGATTTTCATTAATTCTGTTAAATAGGTTCATATGCATTACAATGAGCAGCTATCACTTAGAAAATGTCAATAACCTTAGAAGTCAAATCATGCTGATTCGCTTCCAGTGAAGCATGGAAAAAACTATTACCCCGGATTTATTAGCTATGCGTATTGGGAACACTCACAAACAATTAAGCTTTTGAATGTGGACAAGAGCATGAGAAGTACAGAAAGTGCACTATGTTGAAAGTAGAAGCTTCTAAACATGGCTCTGATCAGCTTTGTCAGCCTTGATAGGTCAGTAACATTCCCTGGACCTCCGTTTCATCTGTTAAAACAATGTTTCCAATTTCACACTTTTTGAACTATTGTTAAAGAAATATACTTAAACACAAACTCTTCTCCCAACCCAGAAAATTGCTCCAATAAGACAGAAAAGAAAAAATAATTTTAGTATTGAATAGCCTTAAACCAGGACATGGTGTACATCACAATAATTGCTATGAGATTGCAAAAACAGAAAGAAATCTCATTTTATATAGCCAAGCAGATACAACCCATTACACACATGTTTTCAGGATAAACAATAACTAGTCCTCAAATCAAAGGACTTGACAGCCCCATTGTGACATATGTGACAACACATAGTGCATCCTGGATTCTTGGTCGTTGGGCTGGCCATATGGGTTTGTTGATTGGTTTTATCCAAAGGAAAAACAAACTTCTCATATCTTTATCAAAAGTGGTAGTTTTGCAACTTGGAGTGAGATGCCCACCAATGTTAGGTTCCTACCCTCCCACATCGGGGTACTTTTGTAATTGGGGACCTCAGTTTTAAATATATATTTTTAAATCACTTACTCTCTTTTTCTTCCTTTCCTTCCCTCACCTCTTCATTCCTTACCTCTCTAGACACTCTTCTCCAGCAATGCACACTCACTAAATTTATTTTCTTCCTTAAGAAGCTCAAAAGACTAATTTTTTGAAACAAGGCATGGAGCCCTAATGGTAGAATTCTCTTTAGGAAGAGTTGTGAACTATCAATCCACCGTCATTTGGCTAAAGTCAAGATAATACCAACCAGATCTTCAGATGGGCGAATACCCAAGATAGCCACCAGAAAAAGACACTCAGACCTTGCACTCCGCATGACTCCTGCATGTCTCCCATATCAAGTGTCCCTTTTTAAACCTTATGATAAACTTTAAAATTGGAGATGGTCTTTACAACTTGAGTCCAGCATCTTCACAAGTCATCTGGCCCTTAATTCAAGACGATTTTTCCTTCCACCAAACCTTGTCTCTCAACACTGGCTTTTGGGTAGTGGACTGCTGGACTTAGGTCCAGTTACACTTTCTTCCTTGAGGATGATTACATTTTCAAGAGATGGTTCTCAGATCCTCGAGCAAAACATTCCAGGATCCTGAAGCTTCCAAGGATTCTTTAGCTTTTTAAGATTGAAATATTTTTTTAAAGACGGAGAAAGAATAAACAAGTTGTCTAAATTAAATCATCTGAGAAAAGAGAGTGGGAAGAAGTATTTTTCCTTATTTTCAACAGAAAGAATTAAATCTCTTATTTTTAATTTGAATTTGTCCTTACACTGCAAAATCTCAACATTGTAAATAAGCACACGTCAGTCTAAGCAAGAAGAGGAATTACTCCTTGAATCACTAAATAGACGGATGTTTATTTCAAAAAAATGTTATCTTACAGAGAGTATCTCACCATTCAGAAGGGTGTTCTGAATATCATTTAAGAATGTGAGTAGGAAATCATATAATTATTAATTTTGAATAATTTGACACTTTGTAAGTGGAGTTATGCTTGCAATTTCTTGTTAGGGTCCCTGGAAAGGGATAAAGCACTACTTTGGAACAGCATGCTGGCAAACAGAGTGTTCAGTGCGGATTAGACCTCTAAATGCTGGGATCCGGGGGTCAGCCCTCAGACAACATTTATTCTCTAACTAGACTCTCTCCAGGATCCAGCTTTTAAATGTTTTCTATATTTTGATGATTCCCAAATTTACATCTCTGACCCCAATTTCTACCCTGTTAAGTCTCATAAATCCAACTGCCTGAATAGTATTTCTACTCTTAAATGTGCAAAGGAAAATACCTCAGTCTCTTCCACTCCCTTTCTAAGGAGCATAGGCTTCCTACAAAGCAGCCCCACCATTCTCCCAGCTACGCAGAACAAAGGCTTATGAATCCTACCGCCCCATCCAACTCATCAGTGAGTTTTATTAGTTTGGTGCAAACGTAATTGCAGTTTTTGCCATTGAAAGTAATGGCAAAACCTTAAGAGCTTTAATCTACATTTCAAATATAACTGAAATGCAGTCAGTTCTCATTGACTCACCATTACCACTCAGATCCAAGCTGCCATCATCTCTTCACAAAATCACCCACTCTTCACAGTATCAGGGTGACCTTTTAAAAACGTAAATGAGGCCTGGTGCGGTGGCTCACGCCTGTAATCCCAGGACTTTGGGAGGCCAAGGCGGGCAGATCACGAGGTCAGAAGATCGAGACCATCCTGGCTAACACAGTGAAACCCCAACTCTACTAAAAATAGAAAAAATTAGCCAGGCATTCTGGCGGGCGCCTGTAGTCCCAGCTACTCGGGAGGCTGGGGCAGGAGAATGGCGGGAACCCGGGAGGCGGAGCTTGCAGTAAGCCGAGATCGGGCCACCGCACTCCAGCCTAGGGGACAGAGCGAGAGTCTGTCAAATAAAAACAACAACAACAACAACAAAAAAAAACCTAAATGAGATTCTGTCACTCCCCTGCTCAAGATCGTTGTACTAGCCTATTCTCACTCTGCCAATAAAGACATACCCGAGACTGGATAATTCATAAAGAAAAAACGTTTCATAGACTCACAGTTCCACATGGCTAGGGAGGCCCCACAATCATGGCAAAAGGTGAATGAGGTGCAAAGTCACGTCTTACACGGCAGTAGGCAAGAGAGTGCGTGCACGGGAACTGCCCTTTATGAAACCATCAGAATCTCGTGAGACTTATTTACTATCACCAGAACAGCACAAGAAAAACCCACCCCAATGATTCAGTTACCTCCCACCAGGTTCCTCCCGTGACACGTGAGGACTGTGGGAACTACAATTAAAAATGAGGTTTGGATGGGGACACAGCCAAACCATATCGATCATCTAATAGTTTCCCATCACAGAGGACAAAAAGCAAAGTTCTTACTAAGTGAAATAAACCAGTCACAAAAAGACAAAGACTGGATGATTCACATGAGGTATCTAATGTAGTTAAATGCGTAGAAACAGAAAGTAAATTGGTTGTGACCAGTGGAAAAGGGAGAGTTGTTTTACAAAGTGAAAAAATTCCAGAGATCTATTTCACAGCAATGTGAATGTACTTAACACAGCTGAACTGTGCACCTAAAAAATGGTTAAGACGGTAAACTATATGTTATGTGCTTTTTACCAAAATAATAAAATAAGCTTTTGCCAGGGTCTGTATTGTCCTAATGACATGTATATCTGTGTTTAAGAGAAAAACCTCTGGAATGGTGATGGGACAGAAAAAACAAAACACACTAGAGTGAGAGTTCGGTAATGGCAGATCAATTATGAAAGGTCCAGTGTAGTGACAAGGCCATCAGGAGGTGGGTGAGAGTGAGAAAGAGTAGAGTAAGAACAGGAGGGGTCACTCTAATTCTCGAGTAGCCAGTCGTAATTTTAAAGCTCCATAGGCTTTTAATTAATCATAGATCTTCATTAATAATGCTGGTAGTATTTAGTTAGATCTATGTTCCTTCTAAAATCTTAAGAAAAAATGAACCTATTACTTACCTTTCATTGATGAAACCACAGATTTGTTTGGAAGAACAATGTGATAATGCAAAGCAATGTGTCATTTAGACAGAAAATGCTGCTTAGCCCCTGAGGAAGTATATAGTAACTTGTTTCTAATATTTGTTTTAATTTCCACAATATTCAGGAGCTTTCTTTTCAAGAAAAAGATGAGCTATTGTTCAGTCAATAAAGTATAGAAGTATACTCTTAATAAATGTTGATTTCTTATAAAGTTTTAAAAATATGGGTTTTTTTTTTTCTATTTTTGTGTGTGTGCAATTTTATACAAGGGAATTTTTGTGCCTGTTCTATGCTGTCACTTTAGTGACCTTTATACTCCTTTTAAGAGCTACACGAAACCTTTGAAGAAAGAAGAAGGCACTCACAGTAGACTGCTTAACATATGTAAAGAAACATATGTAGTTTAAGTTGAGATAAATTTGATTTAAACCACATCACTACAACCCCAACAGGTACACCTCGGTACTCAACCATGCCTGCAGAAAGAAAAAAAACTCTAGTAAAAAGAAATGCTTTACTACATGTTTTGCCTACTTTAAGGTGCTGACTATTTAATAATTCTGCTGCCTCAGAACTAGGTTAACTACTTAAAGCTGTGTAAATGTTACTGATTATTTCTGTTGCGTTTTCATACAATTAACATAAACTTGATCTATGTTGGTAATTTTTAATAACACACACACAAAGGGTCTTAGGCAGCACTAAAAGTGCTGATCTGCAATTTGCTCTCAGGAATGCAGAAGCTCATCCTCACATACCCTGAGTATATTTTAATGCATTCACAAGTTAAATTCTATAAAAGAGAACCATTAGAAATTAATGTTAAACTCCAAACAGGTTTGGATGTACCATATTAGATCGTAAGTGATATGCAAATGCTTATTTTTAGCAAAACTCCAGTGTCATAGTTTATAGAATTATTTTCAAATTATAGGCATCTGAAAGAAGTATTCACAAAACTACTCAATTACAGTTGACCTGGAAACAAAGAATAAGAATATGAAATCTCTAAAGGCTGTAATATAAGGTGTAGTTCTTAAAACCAATTGTATGGAAAATCATCTAAGAAGGGACTAAAATATAGCAATGACTGTGACTGGCTCCCAGAAACTCTTACTTAATTGTTCTGAGACAGAGCCACTGATTTAGATAATCACTCGATTATGATTACATTGTAAGGCCAGATCTCAGATTTTAGTGTTATATACCTATTCTCCCCCCACCAACACACAAAAAACACACTAAGGACAGAAAATACCTCAGGTATTACACTTTTTTCCAATATCTTGTAATACTATTGTCTAACTAGAGTCCTTTATAACTTCAGTTATAAAAAGCATCGGGATTTGACAAATGAATACTCTGGAGGAAGGGGGAAAAGGTTCGAACTAAAAGGAGAAGGCACAAATTCTGGGATAAATTACTGAAAAAATTTGATGTCAAACTGGTTTTGGCCTTACCTTCTAGACATTTCCCAGTGGATGAGACCATTTGTCCAGCTCCAGTTATGGTGATAATTCTCTGCAATCTCCAGTAACAGGGATGGCAGTCAGGAGACAAGTCGTTTGCCGTTCTCCCTACAAACTGTTTTGTTTTTGTCCCTGAATGAAATGAATTCCAAGTTGTGCTAATTTCAGATGGGCACTTAGAAATAGACACAAAAGTGAGTTCATTTAATTCTTGAGTTGAAGAGAGAAAAGATATACTTTAGGTACACTATGACAGAATTATGAACAGAAGAAGATATAAGCATACATTAGCAGTATTGCAGTTTCTGTTCTGGATTGCCACAATAAAGCAAATATAATAAAGTGAGTCACACACAATTTTGGTTTCCCAGTGTATCTATGTAACTAAATCTCAGGTTCAGTGACTGGTTACTTGTAGTCTAATTAACAAGAGCTAGGTCTGATGTAAAGAAAGTGAGGTTTTTTTTTTTTTTTTGACGGGAGTCTCACTCTGTCACCCAGGCTGGAGTGCAGTGGCATAATCTCAGCTCACTGTAACCTCTGCCTCCCAGGTTCAAGTAATTCTTGTGCTTCAGCCTCCCAAGTAGCTGGGACTATAGGCATGCGCCACCACACCCAGCTCATTTTAGTATTTTTTAGGAGACATAGGATTTCACCATGTTGGCCAAGCCGGTCTTGAGCTTCTGACCTCAGTGATCTACCTACCTAGGCCTCCCAAAGTGCTGGAATTACAGGGATCTGGCCGAAAGTGATTTTTTCATCCCAAAGCTTAGCTTAAAGGAGGAAGGACAGGCTCCTGCCTTTGAGGGTGTCACTTCACCTTTGAGACAGAATGCAGGGACTTTTAAAGCAGAACGTGGCATGAACAGCATGCAGGGGAGGGAGTGAGCAGATGGGGGTCCATGTGACTCACTTCAATGCCTTCTGAACTGTTTGGTCGAGTTGGTACCATTACGGGAAGAACTAGGCTATAAAGTGGCTGTTGTCTCGAGATACTCTCCAGATAGGATAGAGTTTTCTGTATTAGTCCGTCCTTGTGCTGCTAATAAAGACATAACCAAGACTGGGTAATTTATGAAGGAAAGAGGTTTAATGGACTCAGTTCCACATGGCTGGGGAGGCTTCACTATCATGGTGGAAGGCGAAGGAAGAGCAAAGTCATGTCTTACATGGTGGCAGGCAAGAGATCTTGTGCAGGGGAACTCCTATTTATAAAACCATCTGATCTCATGAGACTTACTCACTACCATGAGAATAGTATGGGGGAAACTGCCACCATGATTCAATTATCTCCACCTGGTCCCGCCCTTGACACATGGGGATTATGACAATTCAAGGTGAGATTTATGTGGGGACACAGCCAAACCATATCAGTTGTAAATTGACTGTTGTCCCTTGAGGCAATCTCCTGGTGGGAGAGAGCTCTGGCTCTGGAGCTTCTAAGTAACTACGTAGTTAGCTAAGCTTGCCCTGTAGTGAGTGTCCAGTGAAGAGAAGGTAAAGGTTATAACTGCATTTCTAAAGAGCAAAATAGGAAGTAGGGAACAGGGGAAAAGGAGAAAAGAGAAAAAAAGAAAAATTTAATTAAAAAAACATATTTCTCTTAGAAAAAATTGGGGGTACTAAGTTATACATATGCGTTACATTTACAGAATACTGTGGTCTGTTAATTGTGCCATAGTGTTATGTCTAAAAACAATGTACATGCCTTAATTTTAAAATGCTTTATTGCTAAAAACTGCTAATGATCATCTGAGCCTTCAGCAAGTCATAATGTTTTTGTTGGTGGGAGGTCTTGCCTCAATATTGGTGGCTGCTGACTGATCAGAGTGGTGATTACTGAAGATTAGGTTGGCTATGGCAATTTCTTAAAATAAGACAAAAACAAAGTTTGCTGCATTGGTTTACCCTTTATTCAATGAAAGATTTTTTCAGTAGCATGTAATGCTGTGTGATAGCATTTTACCCACAGTAGAAATTCTTTCCAAATTGGAGTCAATCTTTTCAATCCCTGTGATGGTTGTATCAACTTTATGAAATATTCTAAATTCTTTGTTGTCATTTAAAAAAAAAGTCCACTGCATCTTCACCAGGGGTGGATTTCATCTCAAGAAACCACTTTCTTTGCTCATCCATAAAAAGCAGCTCCTCATTTATTTAAGTATTATCTTGAGATTTCAGCAATTCAGTCACATCTTCAGGCTCCACTTCTAACTCTAGTTCTCTTGCTGTTTCCACCACATCTGCTGTGACTACTTCCACTGAAGTCTTGAAACCCTCAAAGTCATCCCTGAGGACTGGAATCAACTTCTTACAAACTCTTATTAATGTTATTTGGGCCTCATCTCATGAATCATGAATGTTTTTAATCACATCTAGAACAGTCAATCCTTTCCAGAAAGTTTTCAACTAACTTTTCCCAGATTTATCAGAGGCATCACTGTGAAAGCTACAGCCTTACACAATGTACTTCTTAAATAATAAGACTTGAAAGTCAAAGTTACTCCTTGATCCATGGGCTACAGAATGGATGCTGTGTTAGCAGGCATGAAAACAACATTAATCCCCTTATACATCTCTATCAGAGCTTTTGAGTGACCAAGTGCATTCTCAATGAGGAGTAATATTTTGAAAGGAATTTTTTGAGCAGTAGGTCTCAACAGTGGGCTTAAAATATTCAGGAATAATGATGTGAATAAATTTGCAGTCATTCAGGTTTTGTTGTTACATTTATGGAGCACAGGCAGAGTAGATTCTGCATAATTCTTAAGAGCCCTAGGATCTTTGGAGTGGTAAATGAGCACTGGTTTCAACTCAAAGTCACCAGTTGCATTATCTCCTAACCAGAGAGTCAGCCCATCCTTTGAAGATTTGAAGACAGGCATTAACATCTTTTCTTTTAGCTATGAAAGTCCTAGGTGGCATCTTTTTTTAATAGAAGGTTGTTTTATCTACATTGAAAATATGCAGTTGAGTGTAACCACCTTCACGAGTTATCTTAACTAGATCTCCTGAATAACTTACTGCAGTTTCTCCATCAGCACTTGGTACTTCATCTTGTACTTTCATGTTATAAAGATGGTTTCTTTTCTTAAACCTCATGAACCAACCTCTGCTAACTTCCAGCTTTTCCGCTGCAGTTTCTTCCAGCTTTTCCTCTACAGTCAGGGCCTTGCTCTGGATTGGATTTGTCTTAAGGGGTCATGGTAGCTGCTTTGATCTTCTATCCAGATCACTCAAACTCTCTCTATATGGGCAGGAAGGCTGTTTTGCTTTTTTATTATTCATATGTTCATTGGGGTAGCACTTTTAATTTCCTCCCAGAGCTTTTTATTTGCAGTCACAACTAGGTTATGTATGCAGAAAGAAATCATGGTTTCAACTTAGAGTCACCAGCTATTTTCATGTCCTATCCCCCAAATTCTAATAAACTATTTTGCTACAAATGCCCTCATTGAAAATCAAACTTAGAGACTTCCACTTCAGGACATTTTGGATTTTTGGATTTTCTAATACTGAAACTGCCTCCCTGTAGAGGAAATCTGACAAAATATGTAAGGAAACTGTTTCCAGACATTAGGCAACATGGGGGACAAGACTATAATCCTTAAAGGAAGGAAAATAAATATGGTGAATACTACAATAACCCCAGCTTTCTGCCTGGACGCAAATCAGTCTCTCTCAGTTGAGGAGAAAGAGATTAGAGTTTGAGGATGCTGAGGCAGCTAGAACAGCCGGAACACTAAAGGAGACAAAACTACACAGAGAAAGGGTTAAAAAATCTGTTTTAAGTTCACTTTAAGTTTGTTGCTAAGAACTAAGATGCACAGAAAAAGACTGAAATTCCATAAAGCCAAGTGAAGACTACTAGAAACCTATAAACTGAACAGTCCTCAGAAGTCACCCAGGGAAAGCGGCCATTTGAGTTCTAACCATCCATAACAGTTCATCTTCATTGAAGATTCAGTAAGGAACCCAGAAGGGCAACACTGTAGTGCATAAGGTTTAACTATTCCTATGTAAAGGCTATTTTATAGTCACCTATGGCAGACAGAGTTCTAAGATAGTCTCTGAAATTTCTGCCCTCTGTCATGCATGCTATGGACTATGTGGTCTTGAGATATTTGATACCTTGATTAGGTTGCCTTATATGTCAAATGGTGATGGTGAAGTCAACCTCATGATTACATTATATTATATAAGACTGATATAGCAAACTAAAAGGATATTAGAAGTCAAAGAGATGCATCCCTGCTTACCTGAAAGAAGGCAAATGCCATTGTTATGAACTGCTAATGGGGGCCACTGGCAGCACCTAGATGTTGAAAGTGATCCTCAGCTGATAGCTAGTGAATAAATGAAAACCTCAGCCATAAAGTCACCAGAAAGTGAATTCTACCACCAAACAATGAACTTGGAAGAAAACTCTGGATAAGAATTGCAACCCAGACCATCGCCTTTATATCACCCTGACCAGAAGACCTAGCCAATCCATGCCCCAACTCCTGATTCAACAAAACTATGAGATATTAAGTTTGTGTTGTTTTAAATTACGAAGTGTGTGGTAATTTATTACACAGAAATAGGACACTAATATGCCACCCTAACAAAGCTTAAAACCAGGTCTTGATGAATCAGGCTGGTCCACAAGTAATTTAAATGCCTGCAAATACAAATTGCAACAAAATGCAATGCCCAAACATTCAAATATCCAGCATCCAATAAAACTGACAAGGTATGCCAAATGCAGGGAACCAAGATCATAATTGGGAGAAAAATTATTCAATACAGGAAGACCAAGAAATAACAGAAATGATGGTTTTAACCAACAAAAATTTTAAAACAATTGCTATAAGTATCATCAAGGATGTAAAGAAAAACATGAACACAATAAACAAATAAATATAATAATTTTAAAGAACCAAACAGAATTATTAAAGCTGAAATCCACTATCTAAAATGAGCAATTCAATGGATGTGTTTAAAAAAGATCTAACATTGTAGGGGAAATGCTTACTTACCTTGAGGATATGGCAATAAAAAGCATCTAAACTAAAGCACAGAAAGAAAAATCTGAAAAAAGTAAGCAGATCCTCAGGGTTAATATATAGTGTTAGTTAGTTAGTGTTAGTGTTACACCAAGTGTAATTAGCAATCCAGAAAAAGAGGAGAAAAATTGAGAAATAGATGAACATGTTTGAAAAATAATTGCCATTTGTTTCTAAACTGGTAAAATCTACAAATTTAAAAAAAAAGAAAGCTCACTAAACCTCAAGGAAAGTAAATATAAATAATTCACACTGAAACACAAACCATAATTGTATTATTGGTGAACTCAACTAACCACTTAACAAATAAGTATTCTACACTTATTTATATTTTTAGAACTCTCAGCAAACTAGGAATAAAAATAAGCTTCCATAAAATGATAAGAGCAGAAATTTTTAAAATAGACAATAAAAAACAATATTGAAAATAAATGGGCTGGCATGGTGGTTCATGCTTGTAATCCCAGGTGGGTGGATCACAAGATGAGGAGTTTGTGACCAGCCTGGCCAATATGGTGAAACCCCGTCTCTACTAAAAATACAAAAATTAGCTGGGCGTGGTGGTGGGCACCTGTAATCCCAGCTACTCAGGAGGCTGAGGCAGGAGAATTGCTTGAAACCGGAAGGCAGAGGTTTCAGTGAGCCGAGATTGTGACACTGTACTCCAGCCTGGGCAACAAGGGTGAAACTCCATCTCAAAAGAAAAAAAAGAAAGAAATGACACTGAAAGAGTGTTTGAAAAAAATCAGTAAAATGTATAAAGCTCTAACCAGATTGATCAAAAACGAGAGGATGTAAATTATCAGTGTGTAATAAAGGGAGTAACATCACTACACATACTACAGAAATTAAAAGGCTAATAGGGCATCTTATGAACAATTATAAGCCAATAAATTTGACAATTAAGTTGAATTAGACATATTTCTTAAAAGATACAAAAACTGACTCAAGAAAAAAATGGATAATCTGTAGAGCCTTATAATTACTAAATAAATTTGATGTTTACTTTCTTAAAGTATCATGAAAAAATAAAATAACATTTAACAACTCCTAGGTCCGCAAGGCTTCATTGGTGAGATATAGCAAAAAATAAAGAAAGAAATAGCCAACAACCATTTATGATAGGAAGTCCCAGAAAATCGGGGTAAAGAGGAATTTCCTTAACTGAATAAATACAAAAATTTACAGTCTACAGCACTCTAAAGATAGAAAAACAGTAATTTCTCCCTAAGATCAGAAATAAAGCAAAAACATCCACTCTCATCAATTCCACTCAACATTGCTATAGTTTAATAAGAGAAAAAAATGAAACAAATTCATCCAACAGATTGGAAATGACTTCATAATCTTATATGGAAGAAAACTAAAAGAATGTATGTGAAAGTTACCAAAATTAAAAAGTAAATTTAGCAACATGAGAACATAGTTAATTAAAAAGTTATATTTCCATATAAAAACAATAATGTAAAATTGGAAAATTAAATTTAAAATTAATTTATTTTATATTATCCAGAAACATAAAATATTTAGAATAAATTTAATTTATTCTTGCTCAAATTTTTGAGCAAGATGTCCAGGGAAGTTACAAAATAGTGCTGAGAAATATCAAAGATTTAAATCAATAGAAATATATACCATGTTCAAGAATCAAAGTATCAAAATTCTTTAGATGTCAACTATCTCAAAGTTGATATTTAGAATCAAAGCCATCCCATTCATATTGCAAGAGGTGTTTTGTAGAAATTTAGAGGCTAATTCTAAAATTTATATACACATTTAAAGGATCAAGAAGAGTCAAAACAGTTTTAAAAAAAGTAATAAATTTAGAGGACTTTTACTTTTAGATTTTACCCTATTGAAATTGAAACATAGATCCACACCAAGATTTGTAATGAATGTTCTTAAAAACTTCATTTTTAACAGCCAAATACTGGAAGAAATCTAACTGTCCATCAATGTGTGAATGGAAAAAAAATGTAGTAAACCCGTAAGATAAAACTCTTCACTACAGAAAGGATAAAATACATAATACATCATCCAAACATTTTTAAAGCATCATACTAAGGGAAAGAAATCACTCACAATAGTTCATGATGTACGATTCCATGTAAATAAAATTCTATAACAAAGAATATCTTAGCCTGGGGCTGGATGAGAGAATTTATTGGTAAGTGGCACAAGGCAATTTTATGGATTCACAGAAATGTTCTGTAAATTCATTGTCATGATGGTTGCATGAATATACATATTTTCAGCAATCCTCACACTGTACACAGAAATGGGTGTATTTTATTGTATGTAAATTGTACCTTAACGAAGTTGATCTTAAAAATCAGAGAACGAACGGAAGAGACAGGGACATTGTAGAGTGAGGTTTACAGAAGTGTCAAGTGTGTTTCATTATTTGGAAATTTAAAATTCTTTCTGTATTATTTCATTTAGTTACTATTGTAATACAAATATTCCAAGTCCTCAGACCTCAAGGGTTACGTTTCATTTAAAAACAAAAATAAACAAACATAGCTCCCATATTCCTTTTGAAAGTAATTGGTCCTTCAAAATATTTTGACAACATTCATATGGTATCTGATAAGAACACTTCAGATTCCCTGTTTCCTCGTGTCCCTCAAGCTCTCTCTGCTCTACTGCCCCTAAATTTGAACACAGCCTCCTTTAACCCTCATTTCTGTAAGACATGAGAAAAGAGTGTTACAGTGGGAAACAGATTTTACTGAACGCTTGGAGGTAATGAAGCAGATTACAAAACTGGCAAAACACAGCATAACACCGAATATCCAACATGACTTTTTTTTTTTTTTTTTTTTTTTTTTTTTTTTTTTTTTTTTGGGGGGGGTTCCC